>NW_027021365.1:0-38296 GCF_036884655.1 Musa acuminata AAA Group | reverse complement strand
GAGAATTCAATGCTCTCACTCCTAATCATCTTATGGTATTTTTAGGAAAGGATCATAGTTAGATCCATGTCACTTTCTAGATTGAACAACTAAAATTTATCATTACAAACGTAATATAAATATATGTTGAAATTAAAATAAAAATGAAATACAATAAAAAGAGACAACAATGAGAAAATCATCTTGGGAATAAGAACGTTCATCCGAGGAGGAATATATCATAATAATCAAATAAAATAAAGAAAAACAAGCACAATATACTAAAAGATGCAAAATAAAAATAAAAACACATAATAAATAAAAAAAAATTATAAAAAAAAGAGGTGACCGAAAGGAGAGGAGAGGAAAAAAAGATATAAGAGAGAAGAGGTGGAGAGAGAACAGAGAAAGATGAGAATGTGAACGGGAAATCCAACATATGAATGGTGTCGACGAGAAGCATCGAGCAGCAAAGTGTGATATAAGCTTCCTTATTTACTAACTATTATTATTATTATTATTATTATTATTACGATTAATTGCTCGTCGTAGCATTGTTTCGACGTGATACCCATGACAATATCTACGTTATAAATTTCAATGCTAGCTATATACAGTCATCACGATCGATGTTACATAGCGTCGATAGTTAATGTCTTTGGATGTCGATATCATTCATTAAAACAAAAAAGGAAAAAAGAAAGAAAGAAAGAAAGAAAGAAAGATGCAAATGTAAATGTAAATGTGTCAAACTCGAATCAAACTCGAGAACATGTATCGATAGCTTTGGCAAATGTTGAAGACAAATGTAAATGGTCCCCTAAACAAAAGTACCCATACTGCCATACGAGGTCTCTTTCGTTCATCGTCCTCTTTAGTTTGAGCTCACGTGAAGTCTCTTTCACTTCCTACCTCCTTAGACTTCATTTATGCTGTCCGATGAGGTATTGCAGATTTGGGACCATGCTTTGGGTTTGCTTCGTTCTTTCACGGGAGTGGGATGTCTTTCCGCCATCATCGCCTCCACTGAGGCTTAGCTTTTTGCCATTCGCTCACGACTCTTGTTTCGTCTGGACTCTCGAGGTGTCTCGCTTGACCGTAAAGCTAAGCAGATATGATCGAAACGTAGACCGTAAATCCAACTTAAATCCGCCAGCACTCGAGGAATCCACATTGCTTCGACGTCCACAACTTTTACCGTGGAATCGTCGTCCTATCTGCGAACGAGGCAGACACTGTTCCCTTTCCCATATGAAAATTCTCATTACAAGGAGGAAAGAGCCAAAGCGGCATCCCTTGACAAGCCATGTTCCTCGAGAGTGTCTAATGCCTGCCCAGCATCAGCACATACATGGGAGCCCCATTGCTGATCCCACAGTCGTTCGCCATCTCCATGAAACTACTCTTGTCCGACAAGCTCGCTTTTGCAAGTAGAAGTTGTTCGCTCATCATAAGACAGCCAGAAGGAAGCTGTCCTCCCCGCTCCCTTGGGCAGCGGATCGGCTACTCCGGCATCGCAACAAACATCGGATTCGCATCACAACGCACGCCAAGATGATGATACGATGGCTGTGTTTGCTCTCGGCATCGTGTTTCATGTTTGCTTTCTGCCACAATTGCAGACTTGAATCACACACACACACACACAAAAACAGAAATAAGAGCATAGAAGAAGGCCGGCCCAGCACAACCATGTAGCAATCTACGGCTTCCAATTCCTGGAGCGACGCTTTCACAAACTGCCAACGATTGAATTGCAGAGAAACTATCTGTTCAAATTATTTCTGGGTTGAAGCTCCACTGAACATTGCTATGGATCAAACCATTTATGAGAGAGTACTGTTGCACACAGGCAGTGTATGTAGTCCGGCATATGCCTTTCGTTTTATAGCAAGTCATACCTACAGTGGCGTAAAGGTTTTCTTTGATATTTCATTTTAAATTAATATTCATGTGATTCGATCATTAATGGGGACTTAGCTTTTCTACTAAATTATCATGCGTCGAGTCATAATTAGGATACATATTTCTCTATCAACCTTGAAAGGACAAGAAAAAATAAATTGTTTACAGAAAGGAAAAAAAGGTCAAAGAAATAGGAGAAGAATAGTCTACTAAACATACTAAGTTTCTAGAAATAACAAAGAATTTATTAAATATAGTTAACATGACATCCAAAACAATATTCTCTCATTAGATTAATAGTCACAATTTTTTTTTTTTTCAAATTATATATTCATTTTGAACTTATTGAATTGGAGTTGAGTTCTTAAAGTTCTTAAATGATAATGTCAGAGCAATTTTGTTTATATATTATTTAAGTAAATTTTATTAGTTTAGAGGTATTACGCGTAAGTTGTCAACATCTACCCAAAGGAGAAAAAAATATAGAAAAATAAAAGAAATCATATTTATTCTTGATTGAAGATTAATCTCTATCGATTAAAATTTATTAATGAAAACATAGAGGATGATTATTCTTTGAATCAAGTCAGAATTATTATTTCTTCAAAAAATATTATATATATTTGATTTGATATAATTATATATTTTTTATTCTTATATTTGAGTCTATAAAAAAAGATTAAAAAATATATTTTTTTTTATTTAAGAGATAAGTGACAAAGATAACATTCAAGTCTAAGGCCTTATAATAATCTATCAAAGTTCTTACTCGCTAAGCTAAACACTTTTAAAATATGTCAGAAAATATTTTGAAGTTAGTTTGGTACACTATTATGCTCAAGCTATAATTATATATCATATGAAGTTTTCAACCCTTAATCTCTTAGGACTAGAACATTATGACCCACCCATATGAGTGGTGTGAGACTATAATTATATTTTTAATCGAATAATTCTATCATCCCAAGACCTTTTTCCTAGTATTATATTTCCGATTCGATCATCTCCAAACTATTATATTTTCAATAGTGTGATTCCATCACCTCCATCATATTAATTTCTTCGAGTTAGGAAGAGACCAATAGTTATCTTTTATTTATTTTATTATTATTATTATTATTTTCTTTATTATAAATAAAAAATTTATCACGTCCTACTAATCCGATGCACCTCGATATAATATTTCACAAGAATGAGATAAAATATGAGATTACCAGATATTCTTCTTTGATCGAATTCTGCAACTGTATTTTTTATTTTAATTTTGAACTTTTGGAGACATGATAACATCCAAAAAAGATCAACAAATCAAAATTGACCTATTATATATATATATATATATATATATATATATATATATATATATAATTTAGTCTTATCTAACATATTCAACCCCAAAAAAAAAAAAATACCGGAGAGGGACCAGCTCGCCATTTTGACAAACACATGGAGTGCTCATAGTGCGCTCCACTGGAGCCGAGTCTCCTTTTTCATCCCCACCTTACCTCCTTTTTCCAATTGGAACCTCTGTATTATCTTCGTGAACTCGTACACGCCCGCATGGCATAATACATCCTATACGATCTCATTCTAATTGGCCCGTCGTTTGCGTTCTCTGCGATGCAGTGTTTAGTACTCTTACCTCTGGGGAAACATCCAAGCGAACTGAACCATCATGCTGCAACTTGCAATGCTGCAAGCTCTGAGAGGGGACAGACGCATTGGTCCCGGAACCATGGCCGTGAGAAAAGGGAAGCCCAACAACCTAAACCCACCACCAAAATGGCAACAAACCCATCACCACCACCCCACGGGACGACGCGGAGAGGAGAAATTAGAGCGCAGGTTAACACAAGGGGAAAAGGTGCTTGCCTACATGTTTGAAAGCAGTAAAGTCACTTCGAAAAGTGGGGGAGCGAGAGAGAGGGACACACACACAGGTTTCACTGCGAAGCCATGAAAGAGAGGGAGTCAGGAAGAGGGACAGCGGCGTCTTCCAAATCGGTGGGCGTGGGCAGGAAACAGGAGTGGGTAGTGCACGTGGCGTGGTTCCCACTCGGCTGTTGTAGCCCAATTGGACGACCGGCGGATCCGGATGAGCCCACCGACCTATTGCGTGATGCCTTGTACTCGTTAAGCATAACGAAGGTGTCTTCTTCACCGTCCATTTCAATCCCATTCTTAATTTGGATCGTTCATCTTCTGGAAAAAATGGACGGTTCAGATTGGGGGAGGGGGGTTTCCTGTGGAATTCACATCGCTCGCGTACTGCTGCTACCAGCCTGATAGACTCGCTCGATGCTCGGGAAACGACGGGCACATCCAGCGCTGCTGAAAGAGACAAATGGCTCTTTCCCATTTCCTTAACCCCCTCTTCTCCCCACAGCAGCTACATCCAACCGCAATGCAACGACAACTTGGGATACAAACGGATGGATCCTTTCCCTCTCTCGGGCTTGATCTACTACTTCAGCTAGAATGGAATGGGTTACCTTTTCTTCGCCCCACCATTGCCTTTTATTTCTTCCGAGTCGTCTCACAGTAGGCAAAGGAGAAAGGGGAAAACACCGCCTGCCTTCTTCTTGTCCTTGCCATTTCTGGTGAGATCCTCTCTTTCCATCTCTCTTTGGGCGTTCATCTACTTCTGCAACCTCTCTCTCTCTCTCTTTATAGGTATCTTCTTGTGTGGGTTGGTATGCACACTTCTCTTCATCTCAGTTTGTAAAAACAAAAAGAGGAGAGATCATCATGGTGAGAGGGAAGAGGGAGATGAAGCGGATAGAGAACGCAACGAGCCGGCAGGTGACCTTCTCGAAGCGGAGGAAGGGGCTGCTGAAGAAGGCCTTCGAGCTGTCGGTACTTTGCGACGTGGAGGTCGCGCTCATCATCTTCTCTTCCGGGGGCAAGCTCTACGAGTTCGCCAGCTCCAGGTGAGATGCGATGCCCTCCTCCTCTATCTTTCATTTTCTTTTCAGTTTCGAGGATCAACAATTAGATCAGAGAAAGCCAGATAAACCAGTATCTCGTTCTGAATATTCCATGGGGATCTATGCACCTGCTTCCTTCGTCAGCTTCAGGCCTAGATTCCCATCATCATTTACGACATCATAATCTCAAAGTAGAATAATCTCCATGAAAGAAACATTTCAGACTTGGTCTCTCAGGCACCTCCGACTTGGATTTCCAACACCTTTTTTGCTTCGAGATATAAAATGGTTCTCATTCGATGTCACTTCCTTCAAGGAAAAGTGGTCGAGCTTGCTAGGTTCTGATCGGTTCATGTCCGTCCCTTTGAGTACAGTGGTCTTTATTCACAGATCTACAGATGGAACAGCAAATTAGAATGTCAGATAACATTTACATAAAGCCATCCTTCATAAATATATCAAATGAATATATAAGACGGAAAATATGGAAATGAAGAATAGGCATATAGCACTTGTTCCCTCGTTAATTAAACAAGTGAACATGCACCATCTGTTCGAATTATTTCTGCATTAATAATTTCTTGTCTCTTTTTTCTTCTGGGCATATCATCTCACAAACGAATCAGGAGACCTCAGTTGGTGGACTATATAGCCAAAGCATCGGTTAGTACATGTTGGGTCACCTATCACTCACGTATCTTACAGTAAGTAGGCCTGTAGCTATCCTAGAAATTGAAACTCTCATAAATATAATCTGAAGATTATGTCACTCTATCATGCGTCTGTACTGTCTCTGATGAAAGACACTAAACAATGTATACTATATATAATAACTTCTTTAAATTGGTAGCTATTTTAGAACTTTATAGCAATATATTTGGACAAGGCTATTAAATGAATCTCCAAAATACCAAAGTTTGGAACAAGACAACGATAATATATCAAATTTTATGTACCCAAAATTAGAACTTCAGTGATGCAAACCAATAAATGGATACACCTTTGTGGTTGCAGTTAATAAATATATAGATAAAATTTGCAGTGATGAGAGGGTATTTGTTAGCTCACAAAAAAGATCTATTTAGCCTGAATTTTGTTTCATAGTCGTCAAACACATTCTGTGTTTTGGCTGTCATATCCATGGAAAATTTGACAGACCCAAACATAATCCACATTCACTTGGAACAAAAAAATTAATGAGAAGCAATGGTATGAAAACATGAGAAAAATTCTTTATAATTTCTACATGGGAACTTTTAGACATTGTAGCTCATAACTATAATAAACATAAAATAGATTTAAGTTTTCATGACGCTTCTGTTTCAGCTACGCCAATATGCAGTCCCAAAATTTTCTTTTTCTTTGTTCTTTTGGCATAGTTCTATAAGTCTCATACGGTGATACTACTATATTGTAGTATTTATTTGCTCTACCGTGTAGTTGTTGCATATGGATTGAGGTGGATGTTCATTGTGATGTCTTCATTACTGTTGGATTTAGAAGAGCCAAATCCTAGAAGCCTCATACATATTTAACCTTTACATCTGATGAGGCCAACTAGCTTCATCAAGTTTGAGCTAAGCTCAATATTTTCTAAATATATTTTGAGCTTTAATAATTAAAGTTACTAGCTTTGGAGCATAACAACAACAAATCAAGCTGTTTGAGAATGAGTGTGGGAGTTCAATGTATGTCGATCCTTTAATTATGTTTACCTTCAATCTCAAATACCAATGAAAGGTTAATCTATGCACACTCATCCAGGTTGACTACATTCTAATCTAAAAGTTAATCACTCAGATCGTGAAAAAACAATCTTATCATCATATAACTTTGACAACCTGATTCGATATAATTTTTTTATGGCGTGTGTTAGTATCAAATAATAATTTTATTGATTTCACATGTAAAAATTAGGAAACATAACAAGGAGAACACATAATTTAAGCTTTTATTTATTTTATGGTCTCCAATAATTTAAGAAATGACAAAATATAAACATCAGACGTTTAGATGTGGAATTTCTTGTTTCTCCCATTTTATATCTGCAAGCTTGATGTGACCTGAAATTGGTGAGTTTGGTTACGTTCTAACCCTCATAGTGGCTGTCCGACTTCCTGACAACAGTAGGTCATCACTCCTCTCGTAGTGGAGTCAAGCAACACGACGATAGGAACTATTTTGTTCTATATGCACATCATTGGATTATCTTTGTCGGAAAGAATTATCTTTATCCGAAAGAATAGAAGATAAAAATACTTGAAGAAGCTTTAGCTTAAATACATTAACATGTTTCCCCTCCTATTTATATAGATTATTTATATAGATTAGGAGGAAGGATTTTCCTCAACAGAATAGAAGATTTTTCCTCGTATAGTTGGAAAAATCTTATCTTCTATCATACCCGAAGACGGTACTCCTGTTCAACAGTATAGAGAATTTTTCTTAACAAAATATAGAGATTTCCTCGTATAGTTGAAGAAATCTTATCTTCTATCAATCTTTTGTTATCATATTGATCACAGAAACTAATATGCTTTTCCTGTGGTATTGTACATTCACATACTTTATCTGTATTACTTTCTCATTTTACAACTCAATTCTTTACCAGCTTTTGTTTCATTTTTTTATTCTTCAGTATGCTAAGTGCAATCGAGCGCTATAGAGCACATTCAAGAGAAGATAGCATCAGCACAAAAATGGAACAAGATATCGAGGTGCAGCATTTGTCCATTTAGTTTCTATTGTTTTATCTGTCGTCAGAGTGGAACCGTATCTTTTTGTGGTGGTTTCACATAGAATAATTCTCTGTCACAAAGTTCATTATGGTACTTTATGAAATATGAAATATATTTATCTCAGATTCTATATGCTGAAGGAAGATTTTAATCGTATGTGGTTTAATGAAGATGGTTTTTTACTTGGAGCTAATGACATGAAAGGATTGCACATTTCTTTACGCTGGAAAAAATATTCTACAGATGGCAAAATTTCTTAAAGATTTTAATTAGTGGTTGAATCATTTTAATTGCCATAAAGGTGAGAAAGGATTTTCCGTTTCTTAATATTCTCTAACATGCAAGTAGATCAGTGCATATGCAATGAAGTGAAAGGCTGGTGCATCTATCAGTGGCTAAAAGCTAAGAGTTAGATTGATTGTGTTGAAGGGAGGGGAATATGAGGCAGCATGGATATCAAAGAGGATTGAACTTATTGAAGCCTCTAAACAGTGAGTTCTACTCAATTTCACGATACTGCAACAAGCAGGAATTAAAATCCTAATTACATGAAGAAGCATGCAGGAAACTGTTGGGCAAAAATCTAGGGTCATGTTCGCTCGATGAACTGCATGAGTTGGAGGGCAAGCTAGAAGAAAGCTTACACAGTATAAGAGAAAGGAAGGCAAGTCAGAATAGAACTTACTTCATTTCTGTCAAGTTATCGACCAAAAATATACTTACCTCTTGTTCATTCACTCCAGTATCATTTGCTACAAGAGCAGATGGCACAGCTCAAAGAGAAGGTAGATTACTTGAACTCTGTTGTATACTAGTTAGCTCTGCGACATTTTAGACAATGTTATCAAATCACCATGTTGCAGGAGAGATCCTTAACCAAGGAGAACGAAGCACTGCGAGAAAAGGTATAACTAAGTCCATGCATGTTATATACTTTTTCTTTAATGGCATAGTTTGGCAAGTGATTTGATATCTATTAGTATCTGAAGTGCAAGGGACTGGCTAAATCTCCAACTGCTACTTTAGGGGAAGGTGTAGCCCACAATGGAGCTGTTCAACATAGCGATGTAGAGACAAAGCTGTGCATTAGATGTCCAGGAAGAGGAACATACACTTGATCAGCAACTACAGGCCTTATTCCTTTCTCAGCTGATGTTGTTTTCCTTATTTCGAATTCAGGAAGATTTTAAAGAAATTAATCGACTGAATAACTAAATTCTGCCAGTTTTAATGGAAAGAAATTTAGCCCTTTCTTTGATTCAAAAGCATGCTTAAATTCTGTATCATAAACTGGAAACAACTCAGATAAGGATGTTGAACTTAATTAGCTTTTACCATTCAGCTATACTTCTTGTTACTTTCTAACCTTAGACTTATCAAGCTTAACCATCCATATCTAGACTTTAATGATAGCAAGAATGAAGTGTAACTCAATGTTGGGTTTCTTACTACACCACCCAGTCCTAATTCAATTCAAATTTATTAAAAGATTAACATTATTATGATTACGATAGGAGAAAATACTTTGGTAATCCTGAGTTTCTTTTCAGAAATTTTTTTTTTTTAAAATTTATATAAGAGAGATACAAACGAATTTGCACTGAAGTGACGTAACTCAAGAGTCTCATAATTAGTTTTATATGATAAATATTTTGATTTTCTGTGTTAATATAGATATCGAATTATCAAAATACGATTAATCTTGTGTCGATTTTTTGATATAATTTTTAATATTAATATGTGAGAGTTCATATGATCTAATTTTGAATTTTGAATCGGTAGAGTGAAAATGGCCCCATCAAATATTTTATAAAATTACTAAAATGCCTCGTTATATATATTTTCTCATCGTACAAAAAAAACAAAAGATTCCATGGGTAGGGTTGGTCATTTTTGTAAACCTAATCGGACGACCGAGCTGTCATGAGTTTTGTCGGTGCATGGGGAAGTGGTTCAGGTCCCGACTTACGTCATAACTCATGTCGCACCTCGGATACATCTATCCTGTGCAGCAACCGGAGGTAAGTCAAGACGGCCGGCAGTCCACTTCTTTATGTGCGTCATATCCTCCAAATGTGAGGTAGGTATTAGCTTAAGCCGGGATATTCTGATCTTGCAATGGATAAGAAGCGTGGTGGTTAACACAGCTTTGCTTCAGCTGGCCAACATAGAAAAGTCGGGAGGAACTTGAGACGATGTGCGGACTCCGCCCGGCCAATAGTTCCTTCCCCGCCACCAATAGGCCCAAACGTCTCTTGGCATCCCCACAAGTCACAACGAACCAAGTTTCCGTCACTCTAATTTATCTTGACGCCAACCTCCTTATGGGATGCCGAGAGAAGAGCAACTAAGAAAGAGAAACCTAAGTGTCACCCTCGTGATCTCACCCTCTCATCCTCGGCCACCGGCTGTCGTCGAAACTTTGCTAAGCCACCAGTGGCAATCGGCGGAAATTATGGTGGAATGACGCTGCAGCGTCCTCTGCGACGCTGACAGTCGCTTTGGTCCCGAGACTGATGGCGAGGGAGAAGGGAAAGCTGAACAACCTAACAACACCACCTCCTCAGAGGACAAAGATGAAAGGAAGAGGAGCTGCTTCATATATATATAAGACGAGCATTTACTAGCAAAGGAGACGGTCTTCTTCTTGCCTGTGGCCCCGTGAACCCAACTCGCGGGAGCGGCTTTTGCTTAGCCGTCGGGGAGGAGGAAGACGAGGAGGCACGTGACGCGCGTCCCGTCTCGTGCACCCATTGGTCAGGCGACGACCCTTCCGGACGCCCGACGTGTCGGGCATCTTGCACCCGCTCCCAAGCGCTCTTCGCTTTTGCTGTCTCGCGTCCGGTGAGGGAACAGGGTTTCTGCTTCCCACGGACGATCGGACCCACCTTGGAAGAGTCGCTGCCCGTTCTCAATTTGGTGTTTCCTGGCTCGACCAAGACAGGCGATCCGGAGCGGAGGTGGCCCCCGACGCCCAGCCAATGCCATTGGCTAATTCCTCTCGACAGACCGAACTGACAACCTATTTCGACGCTATAGGAAGAATCGAAAGCATCTTGAGATTAATTAGGAAAAGTAAAACTCCAATAGTTCCTTTCCTTCTTATATTGGAGCTTGCTTTCTTTCTTTATTTGTTGGTCCAGCGTTTAACCGAGGGGCAAGAGTGATGGGGAAAGGGACGGTCGCTCTTTTTCTGGCCTGCCTTCCGTTCCCACTAATACCATTGTTTCATTTTCGGGGTCTCGTCACAAAATAGGGAAAGGGGGTGGTCATGATGTGGTTCATAGCCGCCTTTCTTTTCCTCTGAGAGAAATAAATACTAGATTTCCTTCTCTTTCCTTTTTTCAGGTAAACGCCGCTGGTCTTACTCTAGTCCTTGCTAATTCCTGTGAGATCCTCTCTTTGGAAGCTCATGTGATCCCTGTTTAGTCTGGTCGTCTCGAGATCATCCGAGCTTATTTTTGCTTGATCACCTCAGGGAGGCAGAAGGAGAGGGGTGGGGGGAGGGGAGATCGATCGGTCGTCATGGTGAGGGGGAAGACACAGATGAAGCGGATAGAGAACGCGACGAGCCGGCAGGTGACCTTCTCCAAGCGGAGGAGCGGGCTGCTGAAGAAGGCCCTGGAGCTGTCGGTGCTTTGCGACGTCGAGGTCGCGCTCATCATCTTCTCTTCCCGGGGGAAGCTCCACCAGTTCTCCAGCTCCAGGTTCCATTAACCTCCTCTCCCACCCGCCCTCTCTCTCCCTCCCTCTCTATGCTTCTCTTTGGTACTTGCCTCTGCTGCTTGTCTTCTAGGATTTCTTGGTGATCAATAAGCAAACCCTTTAACCAAAGCCAGCAAAATACATGTTTACTATCAGTAGTCTTCGCGTATAACGGTATTGCGCTTGGCAACTTCGAGGCAGCTGCTGCTCTCGACTGTGATCACAAGGTGAAGCTGAGACAGTGATCTAATTAAATGAGCCGAACATAAATCTCCTCCCTTTGCGATCATCTTCTAATCTCTTTGTCCTCCTACTTTGGTCATCTTCTAAACCTAGCAAAAATCACGTTTTCTGGAGAGTTGTCCATCTGATTTGGCTTCGATGGTGACCCATCCAGATTCACAGATTTTTGTATTCAATTTGCTCTTCATCAGTGGAATGAGTCCCATTCATGGCTTCCCTACAAGAAGGTGTTGGGAAAGTTTTTCTTACTTGACTAACGTACATCCATATGTAGTATTTCCTTCAGACGGAGTGCAATGCTTTGGTTGTCTCAGTGTCTGTCCTTTTTGCCAAAGTGTAATAAATTATCGTACGTACAGATCCAAAATAATGTCACCCAAATTCCTCGAAAAGGATTCACAGAAATCCAATAATCCTAGTGGCAAGTGTCAATCTAGCTAGCTAGTAGATGTGGATTTCCTACAGAACTATTGGCATATTAATTTATGAGACTATACAACATCCACTTGTTGTTTCTTCTTTCAATTACCTGAGAAATTGAACCACCTGAACAGTATCCTTCCTTCACTATCTTCTTCTTCTCCTGCCATCACCTGCTTCATGTATGTTGGATAGTCGACCCTCCATGCATAAAGTTTTGTGGCAGATGCAGTCCTTAGTGTGAGTTATCTACATATCTTTTATGACATGGTTAAGGCTAGTGATGACAGGAATCATACTCTTCATGAATATAATATAAAGTTTTACATGTTCCAAGTACTTCTTTTCTGCCGTATATCTTCCGAATGATAGTTAGATAGTTACAACGATTGTTTGAACTATGTATAATTGCACAAAGACATCGCAAGTTCTTTTTCCTTGATGATGTTGATAAATTAATATGCATTTACCACAGTGAGAGGAAAAACACTTGTTATTTATGAACTTGAATTAAAATTACCTATGTTTATGTCCACTGAGAAAACCTAATGTAGCTGAACTTGAAATAATAAGAGGTTAGGCTTCATCTTCACGGTCGCTATATATTACGTGAATTTGAGAAGCAAATCCATGATTGTAGCTTTGGTAGACATGTAAAGTTACATTTTGAGTCATACATGTAAGTTCGAAACAAGTGAGACAAGAAGTACAATAGGAGAATTGCTTTTCACCCTTCAGTTTTGGTTATATGGAAGACTTTATGTCAGTATATTGGCTGATAAGAGCACACATAGGATTAATGAGTTGTTTTGATCCAAACATGTCCTTTCTACCTTATCCCAGAATTATAAACCATTCTCTGGATTTTAGATTATTTAGAAAAATTATTACTCCTCATCCTCCTAAAACAGATTTCATGTCTAGTTGGAGAGTCTGAAATGGTTCGGAAGCACCCCATATATATATATATATATATATATATATATCCATTGAGAAACCCCTTATTTTTGTTCCTAACTACTTAACTTTAATGCAATCAAGATTCTTGATATATTCTTGGGTCTTAATGATTTCTATTGTCTAATCTTAATCAATGTTCTTATGAGTTTATTTTTAGCTTTAACATGTTTTTCAGCTCATAAGTTATTTTATTTCGAGTGATGCCATCAATCATTATCTTGACTTCCATTATTATTATCACTATCTTATACTTCAAAAATAATAGGACCAGTGTGCCCTCCTTCCTTGTTTGGGCTTAAGACAAATAATGAAAAAAATTAAGATGGGAATTGAGAAATATTAGAGTTTGGAATATATATATATATATATATATATAACAAGCAACTATAAAAGAAAATTTGATTTTATTAAGGATTTAAGGATAAAACCTTAGTCCATCTTAAGCTAGAGGGAGTGAAGGAAAACTTGAGTAATTAGCTTATTTGTCTTAAGTGAAGGAAAGAACAAGATCATGATATGCATGCATGCATGCAATGGATAAATCTAATGGATTGCCTCATTCACAAATAAAGATAGCAGTGTTCTTTACATGTTTCGTGTCATTAGAGTTAATACGTATATAAAACTGTCAACACCATGAAAAAATGAAGTTATCAGGTCCTCCTACTACACATCATTTTAACATGATGAAAGCAAAAAAAAATGATCTCCAATGGAATGCCAGTGGTTGTATTTCTCATGCTATGCAGTCCTCTATGGATTTTATGGGCTTCGAAAGAATGATTTAAAGGTTGTGACTCTTCAGTGGGAGATCTGATGTGCCTTGTAAAAATGTAGAAGCATTGGCTTGATAAATACCAGTGTTGCTATGGCATTATGATGATCGATCCTTCTCAAAATCATGTCTAGTTTATCATACGAGAAACCGAATCAAACAAGTATAGGTAGTAATATAGAGTTAGCCGAATATGGATTTGAGGACTTGCGCTATCACACATACCATAGATGAATGTAAGCCTTAAGCAACTTACAATTCATATTGAACTTGTCAAATGTATACACATGACCACAATAGAAAAGTAAATAGAAAATAATAATTGACATAGGATTTACGACACTTCTAATCAAGTACCAAATCTTTCATACATTTTATCTCGTAAGCCTTACTGATGATCTATCTACTAGAGGGAGTTCGTATAAGCACTCAAAGGTTTGCTATTCTAGATTTTCCTCGTGTAAAAACCTTGAGTTATAGAGTATTAATTAAACAACAAAACCCTAATATCTATGAGTTTCTTTGCATACTATTTTCTTTTTTCATCAAATTAACTTGGTTTTTATTATGAATCCAAAAGTACTTTACTATCGATGATGATTACAAGGAATGCAATAATATTTTTCTTTCACATAAGCCTTGATTTATTAAAGAGAAACTAGACAAGTACCCAAGGTATAAAAACCATGAGTTACATATAATATTTATTGAACAATAAAAACTATAGAGTCTCTAGGCGTCTTTGGACACTAAAATCCCTTTTCATTTAAGTAACTTGATTCTCTAAATAATTTGATTCCTGCTATCAATGATACTTATCAACTCTAAAACTTTACTATTTCTAATAGCAAGGAAGGCGGTAAACATATCCTTCAAAAAATCTTAGCAATGAATTATGGACCATTAACTAGTTTAGTTAATGAAAACTCTATTAGAACACTATAAAATTTTGCGATCAAATCTTACCTGTGTTGGAAATGGTAGGTTAAGTATATTTGACTATGATCATTTCCAAATGAATGAGAATATATAGTTTTTGGCTTGAATAGATATGACATTTCGACTGAATAGACATGATCTTTCGTCCATATAGATGTGACTTATCACCCAACCGGACATGACCTTTCCTCCAATAAGGCTCTCCAACATGTATAAAATAAATAAACCTCAGCCCATTCATTCATTTTATCGAAATTTGATTTCATTCTTACATTATGGCATCAGTCAAAGAGAGAGTATAGAAGCATTAAAAGTTCAATTCTTATAATTTGGAGTATTACTATTGTAAAAAGTAGTCGTTTTATCTTGGGAGATGATTGCTGCTAATTGTGAGCAACCCTTACGATTTAATAAGAAAATTCATTTGCTAATTGGGAGAAAAATCCTTTCTCCCAATTGGGAGAAAATTCATTTTAATAAGAAAGAGTCCAACTCTTGTCTTAATCAAATCCTTTCCGATTTAACCTAAGTTTTAGTCTTTTGTATTTCAATCAAAAATTTTTTTTTTAAGGGTAAGTGTTGAAAAAAGGATTCGAACTTAGGACCTTACGATAGATCGTCAAAATTTTTTAGTCAAATTATTTTTAACAAAAGAAAATCAACTTCTTTCAACGATCTTCACTACTTATCTTTTAAAAGAAAAATTATCGATCACTAATAGAAAGAATACAATGGACTTTATGATTTCCTTTAACAAGTATAACCTATATCATATATGCTACTTTATTGTTTTTATGACCACATAACTTTTAGTTTTTATTATTTAATTACTCTAATTACCATACATAGAGATCGGCTACCATGATCATTTTAATGATTAGGCTTATTATCTCTTTTAATCTGGTACGAATATGATTCTAATCTCTATTTCTAGCTTTATAGAATTTTTTCTATTTTTATGATTTTGACTTATTTTATAAATATGTAAATTTATGCAAAAATAAAACATCACAGTAAATAATATAAATCTCAGGATCCTTACACTTTGAGATTTTCATAGAAATAAACTTTAATTGAAAAACAAAGTTGGATCCATCGATTGATACCTTATGGAATCCTTTGAAAATTTTGAATTTTCTAATAAACAACTTAGATAGATAGAATTCTGATTTCTCTCTTACCCCTTTTCTTTGACATTTGTTGTGGATGAAAAATATTATATTCTGATCTATGGGTGAAGAGATGATCAGGTTTTGAATTTATAGTGACAAAAAGATACATTCCATTAAAATATCAATTCAGAATTAATATCTAAATATTATGTCAATTATGAAGACAATTGAAATTAGGTTTGTCTTCCTCAATAACTAATAGGATTTAAGTTATTTGTTAAATCACCATTAATATTACAGGAATTAAAAGGTCACATAGGCCACATTAATTCCAACATTCTCCCATTTGACTTTGATTCAATAAATCATAATGCGCAAATAGTCATGACAAATCCTTTTCACATAATGGTTAAAATCATTCATCATTATTAAGTAAATTACTAATGTGACTCATGATAGTAATATATTATTAATTCGATATATTTCTTTTCATGTATCACAACATTATATTTCTACTTGACATATCCATAATAATATTTTCATAATGGTCTAATGATAATGTCTTTCTCAGAGGCCAATACTATCAATTTTTATATACTTTCATCATGTATACACTATAGAAAACATAATAAATAACAAACATATACGTGAGTTCAAGTGTCATATAATAATTCATGAATATAACATAATATCAATAATGATGTCCAGTAAACACTAATGCTTAATTTTTCTACAGGAGTGATAATCCTTTAGTTAATGGATGTACAACAATAAAGGCAGAGCTAATATGTTCAATTGGCACTCTTTATTCTGAACTTCTTTTTTCACAGCTAAGTATTTTATTTTCATATGTTTGATATGTTATAAAACTTATCTTTTTTAAGAAGAATATTGAGACAAAATTATCATAATAAATTTTTAATAACTTAGCAATACTATTGATTATCCCAATTTTTGAAATAAAATCCTATAACCATAATACATAAACTATGGCCTCAAAGCACGCTATAGACTCAGCTTTTATGGTGGATGCAACATAATGGACTACTATATAGCCCTTCACAAAATTGCTTTCCTAGAAGGAATAAATGTTCCATCTTTGACTTTCTTATACCAATCATATAGTAAAATCTGAATATAAATATCTAATTACTTCCTAATCATTTGATCTCCACTTACTAATGATCCAATCTAGGATTACTTTCATATTTGCCCATTGCCCCATATTCTGATAGTAAAACTAATGTCCTACCTAGTACAAGATTATAGATGTATAAGGAATTATTTTTATTTGTTCTCATTCCAATTCAGCTTTGGACATTGCATTACGTTACATTTATCTGTTTTCTGAATTAGAATAATACGTGCTGAATAATTTTTTTTATCTTAAATCCCTATAAAACTTTATTAATATATGCTTTTTGAGATAATCATAACAATCTTTATGATCGATCCTAAAATATTTTAATTTCTATCACATAGGTAGCCTCTTCTATTGAATCATATAGGATTCAGGTTCGGTGATCCATCGGCTTGATATCGTCTTTCAGATAAAAAATACCAAGCCTAAAACTAAAAAAAAATAACCTTTATTATTTATAAAGCTAAAATACTAACTATAATATTTAAAACAATAAAAATAAATACATGAGATAAATCTTATAAATGGGTAAGAATACATATTATCTTTGACAATACTTAGGTTCTCAATTTTAGTTTTCTCCTACTCTCTCATTGTTGGAACCTTCTATTAGTTTGGATAGCAAACAATTGACTTTGGTAACTTTTGACAATAGCTGACAAAGTTTTGATGCAGAACCTTGTTCTCGAAACTCTTGGAATTCTTCTCTCTCTTTTTTCTCCTCTCTTTCTTTTCTCTCTTCTAAGGTTGAAATAGCTAGGGTTGGGGACTCTTGCCGAGGACTTCTTTAGTTTCTTTTAGATGATAATATATCCCTTGTTTTATAAGGAGAGGGGTGTCTTAAATCCTTAGGGTTTAAGAAATTTTCTTGTAGGGTATATATAGCTAAGACTTTTCTTATAGGGTTATCATACCCCCTTGGTGGTTTCTCTATTTAGATAACGATTATCCTAATTCGAGTCTTATTAGGACTTGGATTGAGGCGAGTGGGTTATTGAAATTTGGATTTTGCTTAGCTAAACAAGGTTGTATAGTGTTGTGATTGTCCTTAATCATGGCTCTCTTAATTAGGCGATTCATATCCTATTGAATCTTGCTTTGAAGGTAGAGAAACTTGGCTTTAACAGCTTCTTTAAAGAATCATCTTGTTGCACTTGGTTTCTACTCTTTTGTATATAATTCGGATAACTTTGATGTCCCATCGGTGATAGTGTACTTCTTCTTGATGATACCATCTTCTTCAAGGAGTTTTTTTTAGTTGATCATTAAGTCTTCAGTAGATGACAATATTTTGTTCAGCTCATTGTCTAGCATAGAAAGCTCGAACCGACTTCTGGTTCTCAATGTTAACAATTGAGCACATCTCCATGTAGGGTGGCAACTCGGGTTGCCATGTATGGTCTCCAATCTATTTAAAGACTTTGAAAGATCTATATCGAAGGAACTTTAGTTTCTTTTCTTATCTTTTGAGTCATTCTTTCCCAAGGTGTAGCCATACAATGTCTCATTCATAATATCTATTGTGTCACTCTTTGTATTACTTTTAGCTTTATTGGAGTTTTTTTAACCTCTTCATATGTTCTCCAAAAATTTATGGACATGTTGTGTTGCAATACTTTTGTCTAAGATAGTTGATTATGAATCAATCGTAAACAATAAATCAAAATAACTTTTAGGTAAATAACCTCTACATACCTCAAATATTGATTTATTAGTAGAACTTGTGCATCGCCTGATTGAAAGAAAACTAAAGGTATGATAGGCTTTCATCCCATGTTTTCATCTATCAAGAGTTATATTATTGAAGGAGATAAACCATGATGCAATTCACTACTTTGGTTTGGTTATTGATTTATGGATAAAAGGCTATGCTCTTTTTAAGTTTAGTATCCATGGTCTTGAGTAAACTCTAAAAGTTGCTCAAGAAACACCTGTCATGATCAGACATGATCAGACATGATGAAACTTGGAAGACCTGTTATGATCTTCCGCACATGTTAGAAGAATAATCGAGTTGTTTCTTCTTCGACAATTGTTTTCTTGTAATAAGTACCATCATCTTTGATAACCTATCGACCACCATAAATAGATAGTCATATCCTCGTCTCATTATAGGTAGACCTGTTATGATCTTAATGGCACTAAGGGGGTGAATTAGTGTAATAAAGTTCTCTAATCAATTTTAAAATTTAATTAAAAACTAATAAATTTTAGAAACTTAATTGATGAAGTTAGAAAGTTATGAGTAAAGAGAATAAAACTAAGTTATAAGTAAATAATAATTAAAGAGAGACAAACTAATTTATAGTCATTTAGTCATTCCAATTTACATCTATGCTTGATTCATCTTCTCTCGAGATCATCAACTTTCACTATCGATTCTTTTTCTAATAGACAAATATTAACTACCCTTGTTACAACTCTATCCTTTTTTAAACTTAAGAGATAACTTTCATACTCTCTTTTTAAATAAGATCTTTTATCTTTAATAACTTAAAATTACAGATAAATTCAAAAGGAGGAGGAAACTTAAACAACGCTAAAAATATCATATTACACCACTCTATTAGCTCAAGAATAAATGCTCTGTCAACCAAGCCTAAGTAGAGTATTGATAGGCCTCTAAAGGCTTTAAGAATAGAGTTAAAAATTTAAATCTTCAAAAATTTGATATACGTGCAATACTACCATCGATATTGGGTGATACTATCATCGTAACTTTGACATAGTCATAATTCTGGACTCTAGTAATACCACCACTATAATTTTGAATTTTGGGTAATACCACCACTACCCTTGGTAATATTATCGTCGTCGTAGACAGTACCATCGTCAAAAAGGTAGACAAAATATAAATAATACTTATCAATTGACTCAAGTGGTACTATTGCTTGGGCCTTGAGGTCTGAGCACCCAGTTCTAGTTTAGGCCATTGGTTTGGCCTTCTAATGGGTCCAATTCAATTTGACTTCAAACACAACAACTTTTATGATAAGTGGGTTATATTTTGATCCAATACTAACTCAAATTGACTTAAAATGACCTCAATTAAGACTTTCATAAATCAACTATACAACTAACATATTTTCAAAGCTTTCAGTTAAACAATACAACTCTAAGTCATAATATGCTATAAAGGTCATAATAATTCTAAAAGAATCTTTTCTAGAGATAAGTGAAAAAATCATTTTATAGTCATTACTATCTCTCTCAACGAAACTTTTAACAATAATTTTGGTTTTATACCTTTTGATATTATCATGTGAATCGACCTATTTACAATTAACATTTTTATGTCTTTCGTACAATTCAATAAAATTCCAAACTTAATTTTCATTCATAGATTTCAATTATTCTTTCATAATATCAACCCATTTTTTAGAATTTATACTTTCAACAACTTATGAGGATGGAATTAGATCACTCTTGTAAATAAAGTACATAATCATTATGAATAATAGATCTCCATTATCTTTAAGATATCTTTAATGTTATTACTTGTGATTCATTTATTGTAAATTTATTAGCCATAATTTCATAATGGAGTGGTTTATCATTTATTTACTACTCTTGAACATTATCAAATTGTGAAGCAGGTGAGGGAATAACAACTTTAGGAGTTAATGGTAAATGTACCTCTATTTGAATTTCTTGAATAGCCACATTTCATGGTTCCTATCCTAACTAATTTAATCATTTTCAATGAATCTAGCATTCCTAGTTTCTAGGATTCTTGGACTATAATTATAACAATAAGATTTATACTCCTACGATTTTTCTAGATAACTAATGAAAAATCCACTAATTGTCTTGAAATCTATGTTTTTTTCTTACTTTTGTTAGACAACCCCAAATGTATATGTGGTTTAATCCATAGTTCAAATAGTCTTTAGAATTATTCTATTGTAAACCATGTTTAATGCATGCATTCACAATGAAATAGATAAAGATGAATGACTTAACATACTCCTAGCCATATCCATCAAAGTATAATTTTATATATTTTTACTATATCATTTTGTTGTGGTATACCTAGCACAGTATATCGAGCACATATATCAGGACTATCAAGGAATTTGACAAATGTACTTTCATATTGTTTTGATTCATTATACTTTTCATGATATTCATTAACTCTATCTGATCTTATAATTTTTATTTTTTTTATTTAATTATCTTTCAACCTTTTTAATGTATACTTCAAGGGCATATGCTAATTGAGATTTTTTATGCAATAGATAAATGTAATTGTAACATGAAAAATCATTGATAAAAGTAATAAAATATTTTTCTTCACCAAAAGATGGAACTTCCGAAGGTCCGCATATATTAGTATATATAATTTCAAGAAGCTATGAAATTATAATCAATACACACTATAAGATTAGTAAAATCTAGATTTAGAGAATCTCATTCTTTATTAATCTTTGTATTCTTTCTTCAAATATATGACTCAAACATTTATACAACAAGAAAGAAAAATGCTCATCAACAAAAATAAGTTTAGCACTAATATTATGATGTAAAATAAAAAATGTCTCAATAAATAGATCATCAATATTTAATTTATATAAATCATCGTACAAGATTCCAGAACCAATAAAAGTATTATTTTTAAATAAGCTAAATTATCCATAACCAAACTAAAAAGAAAATATCACTTTATCAAGTTTCGATAAGAAAATTAGATTATGGATATATTGGGTACATAAAGAGTAGACAAATCCAAGTAATTACTAGTATCTAAAACAAGACGATAAGTCTTAATACATTCAAGTTAAGCTTTGTCTCTATTCCCAATGAAAATAAAGTTTTCATTTGCTTTTATGGTCTAGATTATAAAGAATAGCATTGATGATAATTCAGTTTGAACCAAAATCGAACCAGAATTGAGAAGGGGCTAGTTTTTAAAAAAAGAAGGGACTAATTAAAGTCGGTTTTGAGAGACCGTTGGGACTCAATCAGTGCTTGACGTAACGGTCTGAGGGACAAATGACCAATTTGTCCCTCTTAACAATCATATTAATTGTTATTTTAGGGTTTTCGGATTGTTATATATATATATATATATATATATATAAAGATAAATTTACCCCTTCCAACAATCAAATAATAACTAGTTTTGTGGGCATCTCAAGAAGGAAAAATATCTAAAAATCCTATAAATACCCCCTCATACCCCTCATTCTTCTTACACATTTGATTAAGTACTCCTTGAACATTGTTAAGCTCTTAAGTTTTCTACTTGATCCCGATGATAACTGGAAGCCACCACTTCACCAAAGAGTTCTTTGAAAGTCCAACCATGATAACCCAAGAAGGCCAAAGTAAAGTTGATATAACATTGAGCAAGAGCTTAACAATGGTTGAACTAAAGTTGGACAACTTCAAATTGTACTTGAAGGTATAAAACACCAATAGCTTATTCTATGTTATTTACAACTTGAAGTCAGATTTTCAAATCTAAATGAGGAAACATCCAATACAAGCTGGTACGAAGAAAAGCCAAACCTAAATTTTTAGATATCCCACTAATCCTACTCTTTATTTTTTTATTGGAAAAAAATCATAAAAAATTATCTAATTAAATTTCATCAATTTGTCTTTTAGTTTTGATGAAAAAGTTAGTTGTGTTGATTATTGTTAAGAGGTTTTAAATCTCATCGCTAATATGTTCCTAGAACTACTCTTACCTATACTTTATATTTTTTTAAAAAAATTTCAAAATTTATTTTAAGCTTTTGATGATCGTATTTTCATTTGTGTTAATATTTGGAGTGATCACTTGCAAATGAACTTTTAGAGTGTTTGATTGATAGTCATTGGATCGATAGTGATTGAACCATGTAAAAATAAATTATTACTTTTAGAGTGTTTGATGAACGACATATTATCAATAATATTTATAAAATAATAAAAAATATTTTTGAATAATATTTTTTTATTTAAAAACTTTTTTAATTGA
This sequence comes from Musa acuminata AAA Group, assembly GCF_036884655.1. Classification (NCBI taxonomy): domain Eukaryota; kingdom Viridiplantae; phylum Streptophyta; class Magnoliopsida; order Zingiberales; family Musaceae; genus Musa; species Musa acuminata. The sequence goes on along the minus strand of NW_027021365.1, from coordinate 15,487 downwards.
TTTTTATAATGTAGTAACAAATACTGTTTTTATTATGGAATTTCAAGAAGTATATCAATCAGCTTTTGGTGGTATTTCTTTTTGTGTTAGGTGTGTTTATCATGTTTTAAATTTATGTGTACAAGAATGTTTATAGTTGATTAAAACTTTTTTTCTCCAATTAAGTAAGCAATTTTATTCTTGTGGGTTTATCCACAAGTAACGAAAGAGTAGATTAGATTTTACAAATTAAATAGTGAAAGGCCCAAAAGATTTGTTAGGGGTGTTCCTACTCGATGAAATTTTATATATGAATTTGTTCAAGAATCTTTTTGAGTATAAAGAATTATTATGTATTTTTATTATAAATAATGTTAGACAAGTCAATTTATATGCATAACATTGAAATATTTGTGAAATAATTTTAAAAATTATAATTTTTTTAATAATGTTGTCTATACTTTATCTAGTATTTATTATCCTACTGCTTACATTTTTTATTTATTTATATTAATATTATTGGTGCTTTAGAAGAATATCAATATGATAATGATCTAAATATGGCTATAGTGGCTATGAAATTAAAATAGATAAATTATTTTTAATTGCTTGTGTTTCTTATCCTTGTACTAAATTAGATGGTTAAAATGATTATTTAATAACTTATTATGAAAGTTTAGGAGTAGATATTGATATTGGTGATAAAATTAGAGAAATAAAAAAATTGATCATTAACTCATATGACTATTTTAGTGGTAAATATAGTAGATAACAAATTACCTCTAAAATTTTTCTATCTGCATATTAAGTTGGTAAGGGTAATAAAAAATGTAACGGAGAAAAATTCTTATTACAAAGATAAAAAAAAAACCCCAAAGGGATTATAGAGTTTCCTATTTTAGAACGATGAACACGATACACAAAAACCATTCAATTTTAGCAAAAATTATAAGACAAATACTAACAACTCCCTTTTCAGCAATAGATGTGAGCAAGCCTTTAATGCGGGAGGATGCATCCTCAATGAAACTTGATTAATCATGACCCTCAAATTAGTTGAAGCTCAAGCATATATCAAACCAAGACAGTGAAACAAAATTAAGAGATTATCTACTAAGAGAATGATTGATTATTCGACATATCAACTGAAGTAACAACGATTGTAACTTCCGACATTAAAAGTGATTAAATATTCTATGATTTTATTTTTTATATCAAATTTTTTTATGCTATTAAACTCATTATAGTTGTACATCCATTTTTTTTCAAATTTTAGAAATAAAATTATGATTTTTCATATTTTAAATTACTTTTATTAAATAATAATAATAATAATAATAATAATAATAATAATAATAAATTGCTGATTTTAATTTTAGAAACATATAAAAGCACAAGCTTACTTTTCATTTTCGAGCCAAACATTTCGTTTTGGGCAAGTCAACTATGCAATATATCATTTTCCCGTTCCATTTTGTGGATTTGAGCATGTTTATAGGATTCCTTCACATTATACAATCTTTTTTTATGCTCTTTTCCAACTTCTCTTTATGCTACTTTTCAACTTCTTGATGGCTTACAAAATAAATTGAATGAACCTTTTGTTCCTCTTGAACAACAATACTAGTTATATGAACACTTCACTTTTCCGTAATAGTGTCATAGTTCATTTGAAATGGCCCATATCGTTGAGAAGGCAAGGAATAAAGTATAAACTATACTAAAAAGAATTTATCTACATTCATTCCTAAAACCTTTAATTTTGTTGCTAAATTTGCCATTTCAAGGACATGGACATGTATGCTGCAAGAACCATCAAATTTTATAGCAGTTAATTTGGTCATTTATTTACCAGCAAAGGATTTGTTAGTAGTTTCATAACACTCTTATACAAATTTCATGAATTCTTTAGCACTATCAGTTTTGGGAAAAGTAGACTTAATGTGCTTTTGCAATTTTCATTTGTGTAAACATTAAGCTTAATCTATTAGCTCTTTTTCAAATTTTATGGAAAGACTTTTTCTTTGTTACCGATGGGTTCTTAAAGTGTCAAATTACTAGAATTATAAATGATTAAGGATCATTTTATCTTATAGTTTATTCGTATATAAAAGAATCATTATATTTTAAAAAATATAACATATAAGTATCTTCCATCAAGTTTGAGTTCACAGACGTTAGAGTCTACTTATGCGACATGCTGACGCATAATAAATTATTAATATAATAATATATATAATTTAAATTTTTAAAAAAGATTAAGGTCCATTTTAACCTCTATAGTTTTGATCGTGGACTACTTAAGTCATTATGGTTTATTCATGTCTAAAATAACCCTTATATTTTTAAAAAATATAACATATAAGTTTTTCCCATCAAGTCTGAGTTAACAGACATTATGGTATGGTTATGTGGCATATTGACTCACAATAAATTATTAATATAATGATACATGTAATTTAAGTTTAAAAAGAAGACGATTAACGGGAGAAGGCATCATCGTGGAAATGACTACCAACTATAGTATTGAGTTATTGTGAGAGCTAGCCCCAGAAAATTTACCAAAAGATAATTTTGGCAACCCAACAAAGACAATAAAGCAAAAGAATAAAAGAAGCAACAAAAACACCAGATTTACGTGGTTTGGTCAATTAACCTTACCTACATCCACGGACGAAAGAGGTGCAAATCACTACTATAAAAGAGACTACTACAAATGCCTTATGAAGATGTTCCTAGGCCATAAAACACCCGAAAATACTAAACAAGAAAAAACCCAAACTATAAGCCTAAACTATTTAACTGAGTGTGGACTTAAACTCAAAGCAAACACGTAGGTTTTTCTTGTCGTGCTACTTGTGATGCATCTGACTTCAAAGCCCAGACCCTTATTTATAGTTCCAATAGGAGATAACAAACCTGATTTTCCCGATGTGGGACTATGGGACTTGCCAAACTAACAAATCTCCACCTTGGCATGTCCCAATAAAACTTGCTCCATCTTCTTCATAAAAGCCCCAACAGACAATCATCAACAATGAACACCAACCAAGTCCAAGCACTGCTTGAACTTATAAACTGGAAGAGACTTCGTAAGCATATCAGCTGTATTGTCCTTCGTATGAATTTTCTGAACAAGGACCTTTCCCTCAGCAATGATATCCTGAATAAAATGAAACTTCACATCAATATGTTTCGTCCTCTCATGATATATCTGGTCTTTAGTCAAATGAATAGCACTTTGACTATCATAGTAAATTGTAGTAACACCTTGATGCAAACATAATTCGCTAAACAAACCTCTTAACCATAAAACTTCTTTGATCGCCTCTGTCACTGCCATATATTCTGCCTCTATAGTAGATAAAGCTACGACAGGTTGTAAGGAAGCTTTCCAACTAACTACACAATTGCCAACGCAAAAAACATAATCTGTCAAAGATCTTCGTTTATCAAGATCCGCAACATAATCAGAGTCGACGAAACCAACCAAAGTGTCACGATTTTTCCCAAACTCCAAATAAGTATCTGAAGTCCCTTGCAAGTATCTGAGAATCCACTTCACAGCCTACCAATGTATTTTACTCGGGCGAGACATATATCTACTAACCACACTGACTGCTTGTGAAATATCTGGACGAGTACAAACCATTGCATACATAATACTGCCAATGACACTAGAATATGGAACTTTCACCATATGTTCTTCCTCTTCAACTGACTGTGGTGACTGAGCAGCAGATAGCCGAAAATGGCTAGCAAGAGGAGTACTAACTGGCTTAGCATTTTTTATGTCAAACCTCTCTAAGACTTTCTTGAGGTAATTTTTCTGAGTCAGAAATAATTTTCTAACTCCTCGATCTATTTTGATCTCTATACCAAGAATTTTTTTAGTTGCTCCCAAATCTTTCATTTCAAATTCACTACTCAGCTGTATTTTCAAAGTGTGAATTTCTGATAAATTCTTAGCTGCAATAAGCATGTCATCAATATAAAGCAACAAATACACAAAAGAGCCATCAGTTAATTTTCGAAAGTAGACACAACTATCATACATGCTCCTCATGTAACCATGACCCAACATAAAAGAATCAAACCTCTTATACCACTATCTTGGAGACTGCTTCAATCCATATAAGGATTTCTTTAACAAGCAAACATGGTCTTCTTTACCATCAACTTCAAATCCATGAGGTTGCTCCATATAAATTTGTTCTTCAAGTTCACCATATAAGAAAGCTGTCTTGACATCAAGTTGCTCTAATTCCAAATCATACATGGTAACTAAAGCAAGCAAAACACGAATAGAACTATGTTTAACAATAAGTAAAAATACATCATTAAAATCAACACCATGTACCTGACTATAGCCCTTTGCAACCAATCGTGCTTTGTACCTTGCATCTTCAACCCCTGGAATACCTTCCTTCCTTTTGAAGACCCATTTGCATCTAACAATTTTCTTACCCGAAGGCGGCTTCACAAGATCCCAAGTTCTATTCCGATGGAGAGATTTAATTTCTTAATTCATCGCGATCAACCACTTAGCGGAATTATCACAAGAAACTATATCTAAGTAGGAAGTAGGCTCACCAACTTCACTTGTTTCTTCCACAACATACAAAGCATATGCAACCAAATTTGCATATCTTTGTGGCGGTCGAATATCTCTTCGTTGTCTATATTTAGCTATGGAATATTGCTCTTCCTCTGGATCATCTACGTTAGTAGACTCGGGACCATCTACTAGCATTTTTGAGTAGAAGAGTTCGACTTAAAAGAATTAGAACTACCAATCTCAAGCTCCACCTGCTTCTGCGCACTATCATTTGTACAACTAGTAGATTCTTCTTTAGAAGATAACATATACAATTCATCAAAAGTAACATCTCTACTTATTATAAATTTTGGGGATTTGGGATCAGAACACCATAATCTGTATCCTTTCACCCCAGAAGCATACCCAAGGAAAATACATTTTTTAGCTCGAGGCTCTAGTTTTCCTTCATTTATATGCATGTATGCTGGACACCCAAAAATTTTTAAATCAGAGTAATCAGCATGAGTACCTGACCAAATTTCCTCCGGAGTTTTAAAGTTAAGTGTCGCAGAAGGAGCGCAGTTGACAACGTAACAGGCCATATTAATTGCCTCTGCCCAAAAGTCATTTGTCAACCCTGCATTTGAGATCATACACCTTGCTCTCTCCAAGAGTGTTCTGTTCATACGTTCGGCCACACCATTTTGCTGAGGCGTCATCCTAACAGTGCGATACCGAACAATTCCTTCATTTTTGCGAAATTCATCAAAGTCACCTTCATAAAATTCCATGCCATTATCTGTTCGAAGCCGCTTAATCTGTTTACCTGTTTGCTTCTCAATCAAAGCCTTCCATTGTTTAAATGTTAGAAAAACATCATTTTTATGCTTCAAAAAATAAACCCAAATTTTCCTAGAATAATCATCAATGAAAGTCAACATATACCTAGCACCACCCTTAGACTGAACATGAGCTGGACCTCAAAGGTCTGAATGAATATAGTCAAGAGTACCTTTTGTTTTGTGAACTACCGAAGAATTGAAACTGACTCTTTTCTGCTTTCCAAAAATGCAGTGTTCACAAAAATCCAATGGCCTAGTACTCTGTCCGCAAAATAGACCCCTTTTGTTCAATATGCTCAAACATTTTTCACTCATATGACCCAAATGCATATGCCATAATTTGGTGATGTCAGAATCAGATAATGATGATGACGAGACTACAACCGAGCCTGTGACAGTAGTTCCCTGCAAAATATATAAGCTACCAGACCTACAATCTTTCATAACAACAAGGGCACTTCTAGAAACTTTCATAACTCCATCTTCACCTGTGTATTTACACCCAAGGGCCTCTAGGGTGCCTAAAAAGATGAGATTATTTTTTAAATCAGGAACATGTCTAATATTAGTGAGCATCCTCACAATACCATCATGCATTTTAATTCGGATTGTTCCTCTACCAACAACATCACATGCTGCATTATTGCCCATCAAAACAATTCCACCATTACAAGATTCATATATGGAAAACAAATCTCTATTAGGACACATGTGATAAGAACAACCTGAATTTAAAATCCATTCATTTTTAGACCTCGTCCTGTCATCAGTAGTAGAGAAAATATTTCCAACATTCTCATCAATTGCTACACTAGCTTCAACGGATTCAGTAGTTTTCTCAATAATTTTTTCCTTTTGCTTTAATTTATTTTTCAATTTAAAGCAATTGGTCTTAATGTGCCCCCATTTTATGATAATATCTGCACTCCAAATTTTTATGTCTGGATTTAGATCTAGATTTAGATCTACTACTATCAAATTTCCTTTTATCTGTTCTCCCCCTAACAACCAGACCTTCAGCTTGATTCTCTCTACTTTCCCTAGTGATATCCCTATCTATCTGCTCTTTAGATTTTAGTGCAGATTTAATTTCTTGATATGAAATTGTTTCTTTTCCATAAATCATAGTATCATGGAAATGCTTAAATGATTGGGGAAGAGAACACAAAAGTAATAAGGTCTTATCCTCATCATCAATTTTTGCATCTATATTCTCCAAATCCATAACCAAGAAATCAAATTTATCAAGATGTGAGAGTATACATATACCTTCAGTCATCCGAAGCATATACAAACTCTGCTTTAAATAGAGATGATTCTCTACTGTCCTCTTCATATACAAGGCTTTAAGCTTGTCCTACATGCTCTTAGCCGTAGTCTCCGTAGTTACCTCCTGTAAAACCTCGTTAGAGAGATTTAGAATAATGCTGGATCAGGCCTTCTTATCCATACCCGTAAAATCTTCCTTTGACGTACCATCTAAAATGTTCTCTTCTTAGCCTCCTGTAGTGTCAAATCAACTCCGTCTTGAATCAAAATAGCCTCCATCTTGAGTTGCCACATGCTGAAGTTGACATTTCTGTCGAATTTCTCGACAACGATCTTTGTTATTATCATTGTTGCCAAAAGATCCCAAAAGCAAGCTCTGATACCAGTTTGTTAGAGCTAGCCCCAAGAAATTTACCAAAGGATAATTTTGGTAACCTAACAAAGATAATAAAGCGGAAGAATAAAAGAAGCGACAAGAACACCAGATTTACGTGGTTCGGTCAATTAACCTTGACCTACATCCACGGACGAAAGGGGAGCAAATCACTACTATAAAATAGACTATTACAAATGCCTTAAGAAGATGTTCCTAGGCCATAAAACACCCGAAAATACTAAACAAGAAAAAACCCAAACTATAAGCCCAAACTATTTAACTAAGTGTGGACTTAAACTCAAAGCAAACACTTAGGTTTTTCTTATGGTGCTACTTGTGGTGCATCTGACTTCAAAGCCCAGACCCTTATTTATAGTACCAATATGAGATAACAAGCCTGATTTTCCCAATGTGGGACTATGGGACTTGCCAAACTAACAGTTATTGTTACCTAGCAGAGTATCGTACACACACAGTCTCTCCCTCACTGATGAGATTCAGGAGCTTCTGATCCTACCTCAGGTGGATGTATGTCAACTAATCCAATGTTATGAATGTAATAGTTTTCTAATCCCTTTTCCTCCTCTTAGGTGTATTCGTCCCCACCACCTCTCACTTCGTCCTCTTATGTGCCCTCATCCGTCGCGTCTATGACGTCGTGGTCCAGCTCTCCTTCACCTTCACCTCCACCTTTGGCTTCTCCGTCTTCGTTCGTTGCTATGGCCTTCCTCGCTTCTTCTTTCTTGATAAGATGGACCTTACACCCTTTTTAAACTCTAACATTATTAACTTAAACTTGACGCGAGGGTATGCTACGCTTTTGAAAATGTAGTGGTTATTTTAAACACAACCATAAGAACTTAAGTGGTCTATGATCAAAACTACAAGGGTTAAAATAATATTTTTTTAACTTAAATTGTATATATCATCATATTAATAATTTATTATGAGTCAGCATATCTCGTAAACTGACTCTAAGGTCTATTAACTTAGACTTGATGGAAGGAGCTTATATATTATATTTTTAAAAATATATGAATTATTTTAGACACAAGTAAGGACTTAAATGGTCCATGATAAAAAAACATATAAACTAAAATGGACCTTAACTCAAATGCATATGAAAATTCTCCTTCCAACAAATTAAGATATACATTCTTTATGTCTCACTTTACTTAACAAGTGAATATATTCAAACTACATATATTTGTTATTTTTGGATACACAAAATAATTTAATAGAATATATCAACAATCATAATTATATTTATTAGTTATAAGAATAATAGATCAAACTTTGGGTATGTAATTAATATTTATATGGATCATAATGTTCAACCACTTTGGTGACCAAGAAACCACATAATACATATCAAATTACTTATAATTTGATATATGAAATAAAATCATAATACCATTATCTAATTCATTATCATAATATGACTTAGAGTCATCCATTCTATAAAATTAAAAAGAATAAATTATGATTTTCATGATTAATACAATCTAAACAGAGTCAAATCTAATTGTTAATACTTAAATTATAATCAAAATTAATATAAAATAGTAGAATCATAATTTGATGTGATAATAAGATAAACAAATTCAATAATAAAAAATCATAAGCCCTAAATCATGGTTCTGAAACCACATGTAAACATGCACAAATAAAATATCATAGTGCATGCATTACATAAATCTCATGATTTTTAGACTTAGTGATTTATCACAAAAATAAATTTTAGTTAAAGAATATACCTTAATCCTTTGAGAAATTGAATATCCTGAAAGATAACTCAAATAGATAGATTTTTGGTTTCTCTCCCTTATCCCTTTACCTTAACATACATTATCGATACAAATACCGTATTTTGATTTATGTGTGGAGAGAGGACCAAATTATGAATTTACAGTGACAAAAAGATACCTTCCATCAAGAAATCAATTTAGAATTAATATCTAAATATTTGAAGTAACATCTACTCAAGAGTCACATCTTTTATATGTGACAATTCAAATTAGATTTGTCTTCCTCATTAATGAATAAGATTTAAATTATTTATTAAATTATAATTAATATCATACGAACCAAAAGGTAGCAATATTAATTATAACCCACGATTATTCTCTTATAGTCCCGTTGAATATATAAATCTATGGTCACTGACAATATATTTTTTGACACTTGTGTGCTTCAAATAAAATTTTGTTAGGCCATTTGTTTTGTAGGAATGAATCAACTCTACTCCTTCATATTCTTTCTTCCAATATAAACATTTTGTCTATGATGTCCATCAGTTTCTCTTTTCATTTAAAACCCAACCACAGTTTCTCTTTTCATTTAAAACATTTTGTCTATAATGTCACAACTAGGGCTGTGTTAGACCTAATGGGTAAGAAGGTCTCTTCATAAGCTTGATCGAGTTAGGTTACTCGTATTTAGAATTGGAGAAGTTTTCTCATAAATAACAAGAATTGGCCTTACAAAATACATAAAATCTTATAAAAAAAGATAATTAGGGCAACCGATATCATTTAGTATTTTCTTAGTTTGCCATGATATCAAAAAGGAAGTATGATCATAAAGATGAAAGATGGTATTATCTAGAAAGAATATATTAGAACCTAAGTTCTTTCCTAATATCTTACAAACATATTTATAAGCTTCTGTTGCATGGGCATCATGTTGCATGATGTTTCTGCGGTTCTGGTTCTCATGTCGCTAGATCATCTTTCATGAAGCCATCCGTTGTCCGTATCAGAAACTAATACGTTTCGAAATTGTTTTTGGTTTCTTTAGCATGCAAAGCACCATCGAGCGTTACAGAGAACACTCGAAGGAAGATACCAGCAGCACGACCATGGAACAAGACGCCGAGGTGCAGCGTTCCTTTGTTTCCAACTCTAAGAGTTTCTATAGTTGTGCTAATCTGGTCAATTAAGTGGAAAACAAGTGATCATACACCTTGTTCACTAGCATTTGATTTCTTCCAGAGCCAAAAAAAATGTCTTTTTCTTCTAATTTAGATTCTTAAAAGATAGTTTTGTCGAGTGTAGCAATGGAAATACGAAGCATCATTCATCTCGAAGAAGATTGAAGTACTTGAAGCCTCTAAGCAGTAAGTTTCTAGTCTGATACCCTGCTCATCTGATACTGTTGCAGTCAATACAAGATTTTGTGGGCATAATAAATCCTATCGATGCAGGAAGCTCTTGGGTGAAAAGCTAGAGTCGTGCTCATTAGAGGAACTGCATGAATTAGAAGGCACGATAGAGCAGAGCTTGCGCAGTATCAGAGGGAGAAAGGCAAGTCGGTTGCTGAACATTTCAGTACTACTCGTATCAAATTAGCAATAGGAAACCGAGACTGATTACATGCTCTTATTTATACTAACTTCAGCATCAGTTGCTAAGCGAGAAGATTTCACAGCTAAAAGAGAAGGTAAATTACTCGAAGCTTTGCTGTTGGTGAAGTGTTGCAGGCATGTACCGCATCTGTAGCTAATATCACTCACTCATTTGATTCAGGAGAGTTCCTTAGTGAAGGAAAATTCATTGCTACGTGAAAAGGTACGTTTAATCAATTTGCTGAATTAAGTTGCTTTTTTTGACGGCATAATCTGGCCAAAAAATGTTCTTTGCATCACTGGGACCGCAAAAGCATTTAACTGATTTGACATTGTTAATGTTTGAACTTGGAAGTGCAAGCTACTGCCGGGGTTGCCATCTGCTGCTTCCAAGGAAGTTGTACCATCCACCAACCTTGACCAACATACTGAGGTAGAGACGGAGCTGCGCATTGGATTTCCAGGAAGAAAGACCCATGGGATGTAGCAATGTTTAATTGACCTCTCGGATCTGTAAATTTATTGACTTTTGTATAAAATTCAGTGACATACATATGATGCTGGGCACAATAGGGAGAAATAACTATCTGCCGAAAAAATTCTTATTGTTATTTTTCTCTATTGAGTGAAATAAGAAAAATTAGATTTCCTGCATACTACATGTAGATTTACTTGACTGAAGGAAAATGCTCTTCTACCTATTAAATGAGAGGCAGAGCTAATGCTTACTTGGAACTCTATGCTCATCGACTTGATTTTGTTTTCTAGAGATCATGCGATATTTGGACACCAAGCAAGTTTACTGATGCGAACCAATGAGCTAGCATGACATTTTCTTTGTCCAATCTCAACATGAAGTAGCCTGTAGATCCATCATTCGGCTAAAAAGTGAGTAGTTGCAGAAAGCAATGGAAATCAGGTTATGGTTAATTAGTTTGATGGCAGCAGCTTTTGTGTGGTGATTCTTTCTTCTGTGAACCTCTGAATTTTACACAGCTCATCAAATTTCAGTTCCTGTTCTGAAATTTCCATTTACTTGGGTTCTCTAGCCGTAGTTCATCTTACATATGTGTGTACATTGTTATCTCTTCTTTCTTCTCTCTTATTCTAGAGTGACATTTTGCACTGTTAACCCATAAAATCACACTGCTAGTTTCTTGATCCGCGTGTTAGCTATTCTTGACAATGTTATCGGAAAATCAAAGATGATGATGAAGAAGAAAAGACTGTGGGTGGCGATTATGGAATCGAATGAATGGAATGCGAGCTGAGCTAAGAGACTCCTACAATAAATCAGACTCATGTCACCAAGATGGCGCATCTTCGTTCTCCAGACGTGGGGTGGTCCGAACCATCGCCGCTGTAGGTGCCCTGACATGACCCACCATGGAGATCTGCAGTGCCTCCTCCTCGTACGCTCTTCTCTCCATCTCCGCAGTCCGCAACCTCTTCCACTTCGCCGTCACCATGGCCACCACGATTAGTCCTAAGAGCACTGCGCTGAAGGCACCCGCCGCAACGCTGACCACGACTACCTTCCATCCGCTCAGCTTCATCTCCTCTCCACCACCGGCATTGTCAATGGTCTCGACTACCAGGGCAAAGTGGCCCTGACTTCGCGCACTACATGCATTGCTGCGGGTCACGTTCGATAGGCTCAGTTTGCCGTCCAACTCGAACAGCGCGCAGAGCACTCGCCGTCCCTTGGTGCTCTGCTCCAATCCCGAAAAATCTACTGTGATGGGTCTCTTCGTCACCAAGATCTCCAGCTCAGGTGGAATCGAAGAATTGCGAATGCTCGCTGCTCTGTAGAATAGAAGGCCCAGCACCGGAGAGACCAGTTGAAACCTCGATATGTTCCTGTAGCTGCCGTACACGGAAGAGAGGTTGCCCAGGTTCTGAATCACCAGGATGAGCCTCTTAGAGTGGGGATGAACGACGACGCCTGGCGCGACATGGAACTCATTGACCGAGGCGCCGTGACGCCTCAAGCTACTAGTCCGATACCGCACAGTCTCCACGGTCGCCCCGGAGACGCTGGGAGGGAGTGAGACATTGTAGACGACGGCCGTCTTGTGGTGGTCGGTGAGATAGGATCGGAAGGCTGAGTCTCTCACTATCCGGTCGATGAGGGCAGGGTCCTGGAGTTGGTGCGAAGGAGACGAGAGACTGATGACGAGAAGGAAGAGGAGGTGAGGCTTCAAGCGAAGACCCATCAATAGGTTGCTAGGAAAAGCACTGCTCCTCTCCACCGCAATAGCATTGAGAATCGTCTCTCTTTCTGGCTGTTGCCTTTTTACCTTCAGTTCTCGTCTCTTTTCCTTTCGTTTGTCGATAAAGACCGACAAGGCGCAGACCAAGGACGGAATGGAGATCTCCAAATGGAAGATCGAGGGTTCTGCTTCCAGTTGCAGTTGCATGAAGGGTTCGCTGCAAATGTGTTGGATCGTCGACTTGGGTACTATTTGAGGATGAAGTGACTTGGATGGTTACGGCGGCTACGTAGTTGGGATGGGCTACCTTTTGGGGGTCGGGGGGTGGTGGGTTTGATGTGTGGGGTTTGGGGAAGAATGATGAGGGTAGATGGGTAGTCAGCATTGCTCTTTTGGAAAGGAGAAGAGTCTGGATCTGGGGACGACGTGCTTTAGGCTTTGCGTGAGGAATAGATTAATCTAAGAGAGGGGCTAAAAAGTGCTTTCGCCATGGATTGGTTCCCACATCATGCACTGCTTTCGCTGAAGGGACGGACTGGCTGGCGGTGCTTATGCTAATGGAATGATGGTGGCGGAGGCATGCCTGCTACTGCTAGTATCCTCGAGTGCTTTCTTTTTGTTGGGTTGACTGGGGGTCATAATAAGACCATTCGCATGTCTCGTGGCCCTGTCGGTTTTACCTGCTTGAGCTTTCAGTTTAAATGGTCTTTATGCTCCTCCTATCTACCATAATGCCTGTCTGTCCATACGTCTTTCAACATAAAATGGTTTCAAGCATGACTAATGCTCCTTAGAAATATGTTCCTCCTGGAAGATGTTGCTACGTTAGTTATACTGCTTTTTGAAGTAGCTTCGTACGCTCAGCCACATGCACAGCACACATGTAGTTAAACTTAATGCAGCACTTTAGGTTAGCTTACTAGATTTAATCGAAGGTGCCTGACACAAAAGTGTTTGTGTGTCTGATACATGTGGCGGGCGTGTTGGACGCTAGTAATGACTGTAAACAAAGGACAAGCATGATCCCAACAACGAGAGCTTGCCATGAACATAGTACTGTAAAGGATGGAGGAGGGTGAGGTTGACCCTTCCAGGTGGGCTCGAGTATGTGGTTGTCTTGCCTACGAAAGCCCAATTCAGACTGTTAACCAAAGTCCAGCCTATTGTTTGTTTCCTATGATCCACACAAATGCCCTTGTCATTTAAGCCTATTGTTGAATCGACTTGAGAGTCGATGCCGTAGCTCCGACGCGTTCACAGCCCGAAACCATTATAGCGATGAAGCCTTCAAATTTCGATCGAGCTAACAGGCTGTGGCTCTTTTATTTCCATTGTTATACGATTGATTGAGATGGCCTGCAAATGAGTCTTCCACATGAGAAGAATAATTTAATGCAATAGAATAATGCAACGAGTAGCTGTTGGTCTTCCACATGCGTGCGTGCGTGCCTCTTCTGGTTGTAAGATTGACTTGACTTGGATCGAACTGAACACAGCAAGTGAGCTTTCTATCAACTCCGGAGCGAGCCCATACCCAACCTCACGAGTGAACCCCTTGATTCGGCACTACAGGTTGCACCCTTAAAGCAGCCGACGAAACTTTGTGCTGTTCCATAACCCTCGACGTGGATGACGCCGAGCACACGTGTCCGCACATGCGCGTAGCCGAGGTGGCGTTGTGACATCACGGTCACAACGGTCGATTACATCACCCGCGTGAAGCTTCTTCACTGCGTCAACATATTCTCGCGAACGAGGAGGTCCGCCTTCTCCCTTTATTTGTGCAGCGTCTCGAAGCTCCCTTTCGATACCTCTGTCTATCTCATGGCGGATCAGCTCCTCTCCACCGTAACTTACCACGAGACCCTTCCGGAGAACTACGTAAGGCCAGAGTCTCAAAGACCTCGTCTCACACAGGTCATCAGCGACGCAAACATCCCCATCATCGATCTCGGTTCACCGGATAAGTCCCGAATCATCTCCCAGATAGGGAAAGCCTGCCAATCCTATGGCTTCTTCCAGGTCGTTGAATTCCGACGACCCAGCTTCTTCCTTTCCTCCTCAACTGTTTGTTAGTATTTCCCGGGTTATTCGTTTGTAGGTTGTGAACCATGGAATCGATACTGAATTGATGGTGAAGATGATGGCTATTAGTCTGGAATTCTTCCGTCTACCTCCCGAGGAGAAGGCGAAGCTCTACTCCGATGACCCGGCCAAGAAAATGAGGCTCTCCACGAGCTTTAATGTCAGAAAGGAGGCGGTACACAACTGGAGGGACTACCTCCGGCTTCACTGCTATCCTCTGGAGGAGTACGTTCCCGGCTGGCCTTCTAATCCCTCTTCATTCAAGTAAGTTATCCGTGCTTCTCCTCCTCTTCTTCTCTTTAGTCGGACAGTAATAGCATAAGAATAGTCAAATAATTTGAGTATGTACTGAAAAAAAAGGTGATAATAAGAATAATAATAATAAATAAAGCATTGATGTAAAGACTGGAATACCGATCGAATCTCTATGTAGCGATTGGACAGGTGCATATTACCAGTGTGCTTGATTCGATAGCCTCGCATCTTGATGCTGGTTAAGAATCTGATGCTGCCAGAGCATGATGCATGTATAGGAGAAACACACCAGTTCCCTTAAGTCGTCACTAGAATTTGGTTCTTTGATGAGAGTAGCAGTGTGCATGAAGCCATTAGCTGCTGATGATGATGGATTATGGTTGATCACTTGGAATTAATACTTCATGTCTCTGGATCTTATGATTGGTCATTGTCGTAGAAGACAAACATGGCTGGAAAATATAATCTGCTGAGGTAAGAACATTCTAGAGGGGGAATCTTCAACGTGTGAGGCAGTACCAAGTCTTCCTTGTGGGATATTTTTCGATTTTTTTTATAGCACTGACAGGAACATGGTTATCT
>NW_027021364.1:0-14930 GCF_036884655.1 Musa acuminata AAA Group | reverse complement strand
AAACAAGTAAGGTCATGAGTGAAATTATAAACTAATCTTCAGGAACACGCGTGTATGTACTCACAAAACAAGAACGAATCATATTTCGTTGGTAAATGGCAGTACTCAAGAGGATAGATACTTCCCTGCAAGCCTAAAATGGATCATAAATCAAGAAGCAAAGTGGTAAAGAATAATTACCTGAGTGCGAAACAGGGATCCGTTACTACTCCACCATCAACTGTTATCTGGAAGCCAAAGGATTGAACAAAAAATCAAACATAATAGAAATACTTTTAATGCAAAAGAAACAGAAAAATGAATCAATTGAAATAACGATGGGAAGGTCACCAAAACCTGGCGATTGCGAATTCTTTGAAGCCAGCTGCCCAATAATAGATGAAAACATATTAGCCCCGATCCCAAAACAATAGGACAAAGAGAAGCTACGAGTAGGGTTTCGACAGCCGACAAACCCTTGCAACGGAGCCGAGTTCTTGTACTTGGAAGAGTAGAACTCAATCAGAGTCGTAGCTATTCGAATCGAGGTGAACAAAAGAAACGAAACAAGAAGTTTAGAAGAAATCCATAGCACCAAGGAGCGGCAAAGGAAGGAAGTCGAAGAATGCGAGATTGAAACCATTGCCGGTGGATCGGACTAAGTCGGTGTATAGCAAACCCTCGTTGAGGTCAGGCCACGGTACGCCGAAGGAATAGAGAGGCGGCTGCGGTGGCAGCGGAGGCGAAGAATGATGGCCGGTGGTGAGTGCCGCCATCCGAGCGCCGTGACGCAGCGGAGGCTCGAAGGGCTTGAAAAGGGGTTAGCGGGCGCGGGTTGATCCTCAATTTGGATCCAATAAGCGTTTGTATCGGATGGGACCCAATGTCCCACTTGAATCCGACTTTAAATTTGGGGCATGGTTCTCGTTCCTTTAGATCCGTAAGCTTCTCGGGCTGCGATCCGCATAATCCTCGAATCCGACCCGAAAACAACGCTGATGGTTGGTTGACCTTTTTCGCTTTTGCATGTACTGGCGATCTGTCTAGTTACTTGATTTGATCTGATGGAATCGATGAAAAGAAATCGGATGAGGCTTATATCATTTGTATTTCTTAAATGATATTATTACTCTTTCCTAACTCAACCATTGATTAAATGATTTATTATAAAAAGATATTTTTGTACACACTAACATTGAAGGGGAGCTCTATACACACTAACTTAGTCATACCGTTTAAACTATTATCTTCTCTCCTTTGTTGACTTAAGCATCGGAGTTGCGACGCCGGGTAACATCCGGCGCAGGTCTATCATATAGGATTGTCGGCGTCCGAGGACACTCAGACAATCCAACCCCAGGAAGGAGCTTTGCAACCAGAAAAATCCCGATCTACCTATCAAGCCATCCTGAACCGGGTCCTCACCAATAGAATAACTTTTGATTTGTCAGCCTATCTGATCTTACCTCACCAAGTCTCCCATATTAACCAGGAAGAGGTACCTAGATGAGCCTGCACCTTCGATAGTGGACCAACCATGTCGACTCATATAGTACTCATGACATTATCATGATTGACCCTCAAATCATAGATTGATTGAGGATTAAAACATGCAAGAATATGAAATTATCATTCCATATTTATCTACATCATGATCTTCTATTATACGCTTGTAAGATTGAGCTTTCATCAAGGATGTCAATCTTGGATTTATGCAACTGAAATATTCTACGGGCAAGAAGCTTTGTGAAGGAATCTGTTAGTTGGTCAGAAGTATAGATGTGAGAAATATGTAGTTAATGTCTAACAACTTGATATCTGACAAAGTGAAAGTCGATGAAAATGCATTTTATGCGTGAGTGGAATATCAAGTTAGTGCATAAGTATTTGGCACCGACATTATCATAGTATTTATAGGAGTAGATTAGGAGGTGATGCCAAGTTAATATAGTAGATCGGTGACCAAATTGAGTTCTGTAGTGGTGGTAGCGATGATTTGATTTTCAATCTTAGTAGTGAATCTTGAGACTGTATTTTATTTTTTAGAACTCCAACTTATTAGATTGGCTCTATGGAAGATACCCAAGTAACATCGATGAAGGCATGAAGATAAAGTGATGAGCTTTTACAAAGAAAAAAAATTATGATTAAAAGTCCATTTAAGATATTACATAACATATTTTAGTGCAAACTAATATATACTGGAGGGTCGATGCTTAAATTATGATAATTTTTTAGATTTTAAATGAAATATTTAGACGTATAAGAGCAACAAGAAATCAAATACTTGTATGTACCACGTGGGATCCGTAGTAAGGCTGTCATTATATAATTTGAGTGACTCGGTGATAAAGAGTAAAATGACCACTTATCTGAAAAATACATAAGAGAAGATTTTATCCAAAGAGAGTGATGGTATAGTCAAGAGCATGGTGGTAGATAAATAGACTATTGTCAAGAAATCTACTATAGATCTGATGTGCCAGTGAGTTCAATTTTTGATGAGAAAGGAACGAAGATGTTGGTAAAGATGTTGAGTAGTAGATAAGAGTAGAAGGAATGCCCACCAAGGTGAAGTAAATATGCTTTAGATGAGTCGCACTAGGAGATCAACAAGGAGGAGTCATGAGTCTTCGTCTTCGGTGCAATGCCAAAATCTAAAAGCGAGAAGCAAAAATCGAAAGTTGTAAAAGAGACGAAGAGAGTCTTTCTTAAAGTAAAAAAACTTTAATACCATAAAGAATTATTTTAAAATAGATAATTTTATTCATTGGGGGTAATGTATATCTATAAAGGTTTTGAAAAAAATATTTTCTTAATTATATACCATATTTAAATTATGTATTCATGATTATTTTTTAAAATTATAGATTGATTGAGGATTAGAGTATACAAACAAAATTATCATTTTATATTTATCAAAATCATGATCTTTTATCATTCATGATTGATCAATGATTCATCCAGCAAGAACAAAATCTGAATGCATAGTGATTCATCCCCTCTCCGAGCGATGAATTTAGATGCAAAGTTTGAGCACGTCAGTAGCAGTGGGACAAAACATAGACAAAAGGAAATGTTTGCACAGAGCAAGGCAGGACATGAATAATATAGACATGGAGCTCAAAGAATGTAGTCCAAATTGGAGGTCAAAGAGAGACCTAAAACTACAAAGTAGCATTGGCTACCACACCAAAAAGCCACTTTTGGGAAGCAAGCAATGTTGATAAACAGTTCCACTTCCAAGTTGCTAATGGAGTACGGAATAAATTATACTTCCACAATCACCTCTCTCTCTCTCTCTCTCTCTCTCTCTCTCTCTCTCTAGGCTGGAGATCACAAAGTTGAGACTCAATATAAAATACATCTAGTATTTATTGATAATTATTTTTGAAGCTTTAAGATGATTCAACTTATTTGGATAAGTTTGGGTTTAATTAAAATTTATTACTATAAATTTGTTAGAGAGCAAAGAAAACAGATAAAATATTTCAAGTGCACAGTGGACTTAATGGTTAATATGATCAACTATGGAGAAAAGGGTGCTTCGGAATAGAATAACCCCAAGTTGAGCCACCCACTCGTGCACCGACTCTGCCTCTCGTTATGGCACTATCCTTAAAGCTCTCACGCTCGCGTGTGGTTAGTATTCTTCCTCCACCGCGGGCCGTGAGAGAGAGAGAGAGAGAGAGAGAGAGAGAGGGCAGCTGGTACAGTTAACAGTTCAGCAAGCACAGACCTTAAAGCTCGTACACGCTACACGCCACCACCCCATCGCTGCCTTCCCCAACCCTGTCGGTCGACAACTCGCCCTCGAGCTACCCTCGCTACTCGTCTCTCCGGGGATGATGAAGCCCGGAGGTGTCATCGTCTCATCCAGCCCAGGGAGGGAGAAGCTCCCGGCGCCGCCCGGCCTGCTCTCCCGCAAGGCCAGCGGTAGCCGGAGCCGCGGCCGCTCCGCCTCCGCCGCCCGGTCCAGCCCCATGTTCGTGTCCCGCAGCGGGAGCCTCGGCCGCTCGTCCTCGGCGGCGGCTACGGCCGCGGAGGAAGGGGAGCCCTCGTCGCCCAAGGTCACCTGCATCGGTCAAGTCCGGATTCGGAGCAAGAGGTCGGCCAAGCCGAAGACGCCCAAGTGCAAGAAGGCGAGAAGCAAGTCGTCTCTGATGCCGTGCCGGTGCTTCCATGGGGCTCTTCTCTGCAGCCTGTTCGCCGTCCGGAAGAGGCCCACGGGGGGTAAAAGCGGCGGGGGAGGCCGACGGTCGCTGTGGCGAGGATGGGCTCGTATCCGAACCGGCGGGAGTTGGGCGTACAAGCAGCGGAACCCCGAACCGGTCAGGCGGCCACCACCGACGGAGTTCGTCGGAGATGGGAAAGCGACGCCGGATCGAGAAGAGGTTGAGGACGTGGAGGAGACAGCTGCGCCCGAGCAGGAGGAGACCAGGGTATTCGTACCGCCAAAGAACGCACTCCTACTGATGCGATGCCGATCCGCCCCGCACAACCGGGCGTCCTCACTCGCCACCGCTCGATTCGCGGGGCCCCCCCTTCCGACCCCGGAACCTCCCGCAGCGGAGCAGCAGGAGGTGGCCACGGAAGCGAGTGGCCGAGGCGAGGAGCAGCAACAGCAGGAAGAGGGGGACGCGGAAGACGACGTCGAAGCGAGGGGATCCGAGTCGCAGCGGCCGCTGGTGCTGCCGAGGAGCAAGTCGGAGCCCGCTCGGCGGACGTCGGCGAAGCTAGCGCTCCCGGAAGCGTCGTACTGCTTCTGGACCAGCAGCAACAGCAGTGGCGGCCGGCGTCGTCGCCCGAGCCCCTCTCCGGAGGAGCGGGGCTCCCTCGCCGACGCGTAATCCTGGCGCGCGAATCTTAAAGACTCCAAGGCCTTCACTGACCTGTAACCCAGGGCGCGAATCATAAAGACTCCAAGGCCTTCACTGATCTGTAACCCCCTCTGGGCGCGAATCTTAAAGACTCTTGAGACCATGAATTTGATGTTGATGTGGCTTGTGCTCACATAGATACTTGAGAGGAAAGCTTTTGCTTTCTTTCGGCTGACCGAGGGAAGTGGAAATCGAGGGAAAGGGAATCCATAGTGTGTTCGCATCACTTTTAGGGATGGAAGAAGAAGAAGAGACAACCATGTGGCTACGGAAAGAAGAGGCTACGCGTCGCCGTACTCCTCAAAAGGAGTAAACTAAGAAGGTCAGTGTCGTCTGTCATCAGGCGAGTCTTCTCCTGTGACATTGCAATCTTATATTCGTATCACCGACTCTCGCCTCGACGCCGGTAGACCAGAGTGGCTGAGAAGCAAAGGTTGAGTGTGGCCATGGCCGCCGTGTCCTACCTGATTTGATCTATTGTGACAGCACGAGGAAAGGAAGACAATGCGGCGAAGGCTTCCCTTGTGGGAAGATGACGTAAGGCCATCTAAGCGGATATCGTCAGCTAAGCGGACTTGGGCTTCATTATTCATGTCTCTACGAATGAAGGCATCATCCTCAAAGCACACAATCACACGGAAAGGAAGGCTCACGCTAGGTTTCAACGTCTAAATGTCAGCTTTGTTTTGAACCTTTAGGCTGTGGCCAAGGTGTCAGCACATTGGAGCACGTTAACCTAAGATTTGATCGAGGGGGCATAGGTCTTATTCTTTCCGACGGAGGTCGAATATCTCTTCTTTGGTTGTTTGTTGGGTGCTTGCACATAGGTCGAAATCGAAAAAAGATCCTCGACTTTACCCCTCTGACATTTAAATTAAAAAGGTTATATGCTGCATAGGGTTGGGGTGTGGTTGTGTGTATTCACCTCTCTCAGTGTTGTTCCTGGGGGTGACTTCTATACCTGTTTTCGTGTGTTGATATACGCAGTTGTTAATGATTGATGATGCCTTCGTAAGTAGGTTTTTAAAGACCTGACCCCTAAGACTGTTCTCGGGGATAACTTTTGTACCCGTTGTCATGTGTTAATGTACATAGGTGTTAATAATCGTTGGTGTCTCTATACGTAAATGTTTAAAGTCCCAACCCTCTATGTTGTTCTTAGGGATGACTTCTATACCCGTGTGTTGATGGACGTAGGTGTTAATGATTGTCGGGATCTCCGTACGTAAATGTTTAAAGGCTAACCCCTAGCACTATTCTCGAGAATGGGTTCTGTACTCGTTGTCGTGTGTTGGGGGTACGGATGGCAAGTGACTATCTTATTCAATATCGGAATGTCGAGATAGCTTAACGCACCATCTTTTCGGAATAACATGCCAAGTCCGTCGTGACAACCGTCATGTCCATGGGGCCGATGTTAGAATATGTTCTATTAAGCTTAATATAGCACTAATTGAAAAATAAGATAGATTGTTTCACTTTCATAAATAAAATGATTCCGGTGTAGATTTTTAAAGTGTAAAAACCGCGATAGACCCATGTACTAATTAACTTTTTTTTGCAAGCTATCATTAAATATTATTTATTAAATATAAATATAAAATATAAAGTCAAATTAATTAGGACAAATTCTCAAAAAAAAAGTTCATAAGTTTGGAGTGAGAAGAGAAAGGGTTGTTTGGAGATATTTGGATTTAAGAGCACTTTCAAAAGAAAAAAAAATCGAAGGGGTGTTTTTAGATAAAAACCCAAAAATGCTGATAAATTTTAGGAAAATTGCTTATATTCTTTTTTTGTTTTTGTGCATTTTGTATAATCCGAGCTCTTAGGCTATTAAATATAAAAATAATTATTCATTTTTTCTTTTGTTTTACCTAACACTACAACGAGTTAAGTGGTGATCACGACTTTGATTCGTGACACGCACAACTCCTCCCGTTAAAATATTACCTCTACGATGATCGTATCGGGGTTCCCATAGATGAGTCATGCCCACCGTGCGAGCTGAGTTGTCTGTCGCACGCGCCACATGAGCCGGTCGCGACTTCACTCATGTCCCAACTCATGTCTCTCAGCTTTGAATTCTTTATCTCGGAAGTTGAGTTGCCGACAAGTGCAAGCTTTGCATTAACCAAGTGAAACAATACCAACAAGTAATGATAATTAATATTGCTGGGGAGGTGCCCAATTAGCCTTCCCCAAAAGAAAAAGTTACTAATATCACAACTAACAACAATTCATCTCCTAATTTACACAACCCCACCTTTTGGGTTTCTCACCTTACCTACCTTTGGTCTTTGATCCTAATGGTGTATGGGCAGAGGAGTTCCTCTGGTCATGTGCCACACCATGATCTTAGAACAGTCAGCAGGAATGCCCTTCAACTTGGTCTCATCTTCTAGGATGACTTCATGGACAAACTTGATTGAATCCTGAAATTTTAATCACCAAAGAAATAAGTGACAAGCTGCAGAGACAAGTGTAGTAGTAGGTGTGAGAATTTTTTGAGTGGATTGGCTACCATCAAGTGGGACAAAAGCCATGTTGCTGGTCCTAATCAGAGGCCCCTTATGCCAGACTTGTTCATATTCAAAGAAAGGGTAAAATTTTTGTTAACCATTTTTCTCGGGCTAATGATTGAGAAAGGTTGCTGTCAATTAGGCAGTTGACATTTGATAACCTTTCAGATATTAGAGGACTAATGTGTGATTTACTGCTGAAAAGAATCTAATACATGTGTCAGTTATGTGCCAAAATGGGACAACAGAAGTCAATATAAGATGAATGAAAGAGATACAAGTAATGCATGGAGTTACAGACATGGTGTCATTAGTCACTAACTTATTCAACAGATAGCAAAGCAGGAAAGAACATCTAAACCTACTATTTGCACTTCACTGAAGATGGACCAACCAGAACACAAATCCACCTTTCCTCTATTTGACCATAAAGCCAGGGTAAAGCAGAGTTCTTGTATACGATAACACAATGTTCCATCTTAGGTGCTTTTGGTAGATAAATGGACAAATAAGAAATTTAACCGACCAATTAGGAAGCACGAAACTAATTTAGGAGCTTCTTGTGACAATAATGATCTGTGAATTTTATGAGATCATGCTAGAGACTAACCTGGGATGTGTCGGGCAATGAGGTAGGGCGACCCCACCTCTCAGGATCCCATAGCATCGAGCTATTGAATGCAAAGCCTGAAATATTAATCTTTGGAGGTTTGGGATTCATGTCTGTGCTAGTTACCAGCAACCTTTTGTCATTGCTCAAGTCCTTCGAGATCCACCCTTTGACCTTCGATGAATGACAAATTGGACCATCCACCACCACTCTCTTCTTGTTTGTTGATACCACTGCTACTGGCCATGTCCCAAATGACCTGAAATTTTGACTTACAAGGAATTAGAAACTAATTATATTATGGCTTTAGAGGGAGAGGGACACAGAAGGAATGTGTCAATGAAACAATGGTAAAACAATTTGGAATTTTACCGGTGAAGAATATTGAAAGCTATAACATTAAACATGCTGAACTAAAAGCTAGAATATTGGAACCAATTCCACAGAGGAATTCCATTGAGAATCTTCATGTCAAATCAGTAGAATCAGATTTCAGAATCCAATTTTGACATTTGAAAGACAACCAGACATGAAATGAATTTAGGACTCAGAAAGAAAGTGCAAATCTTGTTGCTCTTATACTTTGTAAGACCAGGAGATGGAATTGCAAATCCATCCAGATTTGTTCGGACATGCAAATCTAGTCACAGAAATGATTTCCTGGAGTTGGAATTCGTGGAACTCGTCATTCCACATATTGGATCTCAAGCTCAAATGAAATTCCAAACTAAGAGGTGTCAACATGGACTAAGATTGTATTCTTCAATGGATGAAGACTCGATACTACCATTTTTTTGTAGCTGACAGGGCAGGAATGCATGCAAAATCATGTTCTGTTTTGATGGATCAATGAAGGAGCATGTGAAAGACGTCAAGGGTTATCTCATCGATGAAGGAGCATATCCCCTTGTTTTAATTCGGGATACGAAGCAGAATTCCTAGGAGAAAAAGCACAAATTAGAAGAAGGATTCGATGATGATGATATCATCACACTTGATCCCCTTGTCATCATGAAAAGGAAAAGATTGTGAGCATGAGATATTTGAGCTAAAGTGCAAAGTTCTCTCGATGATTAGCAGTAGAAAGAAACAAACTTGTTTTCTTTTTCTTCAGTATAATTGATGAAGACAGAAACTTCTCTTTCGATGCAGGAGAAATTTGTACTAATTCCGTCATTTAGTTTTCCTTACTACTAATCGAGTTAGGTTCCATTGTGACGTAAACTACTCCCCTGCAGCTAATTAGGTCAGACTAGTATGGATGAGATAACCAAAAGAGGAAGAAGGGAAAGGGAAAAAAGGGTCATACTCGATCTCCCTGATCTCGTCGAAGAATTGGAGATCGTAGACGTTAGATGCGCCGGCGAAGTGCACGATCCCAGACAGTCGGTGGTACTCAACGTGGCTGAGGGCGACGTTGCGCTGGTGATCGGCCTCCACCACCGGGTCGGTAAAGTTCTCCTTGAAGGTCAGGTGCCTGTACATCACGCCAGTGGTCCGCAGCATCGCGGCGGTGGCGAGGGCGTCGGCGTGGTCCTGGACAACAATCCACAGCAAAGGCGGGGGGACCAGGCGCAGGGTGTGAGCCAGCCGCCGCAAGAGCGCGCCCTGGAGCCGGTCACCGGCCCGGGTCGTCGTCACGACGATCAGCAGCCGCTGCGACGGCGACTGCGGCTCGCGCGCCCCCGCCACCTCCAGGGGCGGAGGAGGTTCGTCGTGGCTGCCCTGCCCCCGGCCAGAAGAAGACCCCGGGATCTCGACCGTGCTGTTGACGACGAGGCGCTCCACGGACTTGGTGCGTGCGGCGGGGACGAGGTGCTCGGCGTGGCGGCCGGAGAAGAGGATGGCGGTACTGCGCGGCGCGAAGCCGCTGAAGAAGCCCATCACGAAGCAGAGAGCGAAGTGCACGAGCGCCTTCTTCCACAGGCGACCCCTCTTCTTGGGTCGATCCACCGATCCCATCTCCCACCCCGTTGTAGACGACTTGGAGAATGCAATTGTACCGAAGCCAAAACAATACGAACTATAATTCTATACGTATATATAAATATATATATAATATGTCGATATAGAATTGATGGGGAGATGTAAAATTTTATAATCCTATATATATATATATATATATATAATATGTCGATATAAGATTGCTGGGGGAGATATAAAATTTTAGCTCTCGTACGTCCTGTAGGGAACACTGATAAGATCATTTAGAAGATCAAAGGGTTCATAGCTAAATGATCAATTAGTTATTGATACGTTCTGTAGGCTTAGGAGAAATTTATTTTGGACGATAAACGTACCTACACGATTTTGTCTGTTTCAAAATAAAACATATGAGTTTCAAAAATCATATTTAAGGGTAAGGGAGACCCAATAAATTAAAAGAATAAAATAATATTTAAATGATTATATTAATCTAACGTGATTACAAGAATATTCTAAGGAATATGACAAAAGTCTCTTACCCAATATTTCCTCTCCGTTTGATGCGTTGACTATGGGATGTATTCAAATGGGTGACTGCCTAATATTTCTTGATGTCTCGATGCTGACTAAATGTGCCTAATCACCGAGCATTCTTGCGAGGAAGTCAATTCCTATTTGATTACGTAAGTCTATAGATTAAAAATGCTTCTCTACTGTTTAGAACGAGAGAGAGAGAGAGAGTAATCACAATGGGACCATTACGTAAGTCTATAGTTAACAGGAATTGCAGCATCAAAATTTTAGGTGGAGTTCGTCAAGTCAAAGTGTTTGGTCATTCCCTCCTTTCCTATCCAAATTCGAGTTTTATTGACTAATCACAATAAAATAGTCAACAAGTAGGCATACACACAATTTTGTTTAATATTCAAAATGATTTAGCAAACACACTTTCAATGATAGTGTTAGTGTAAACAACCTTAAGTCGTGACCTCGGAACCGACGCGACTTGGTTCAGGTCCGGATAATAGGGATCTCCCTGGGACGCTCCTTCCGACTGTTGAGGTACCCGATCATGGTGTTCTGATTGGGATGGGGTTCCTATTCCTTCCAAGCAAGAACTTCTCGCCTGCGCATTCAATGGGGACCTTCGGCTTCACACCTGCATAAAGGTTAGATCGGGGAGCTCGACCCAACCCCTCCGACGATCAAGTTAGTGAGTGGTCGTAGGGGGTTCGCTCTTTTTCGGCCAAGTTGTCTCTCTCTCTCTTGTGCCTCTTTTTCTCATCGGCGCGCGAGGGTTTTTATAGTGAGAATTACCGTTACATGATGTGCCTGCTCGCAGGGAGCAGGATCGTACTTCTGGTAGCGTCTGACATTGCCGTTGGCGTAGAGTGGGGGATCGAGCCTGAGCAGGGTGTTAATGCGCCTTGATAGCGTTCCGATCCGCTTTGATCGGGTGCCTTATCAGGTCAATAGAGACGGGAGGTGTCATCTGGGGTAGCTGATGTCACGCGAGTGTTATCACAATTATTACATAGAGAGAAGGATTAGAAAGACTTGTATTGGATCGACATGTGATGACAGCACTCCAATTGATTTTGACCATGGTCAATTAGGATGATTCGATTCGATGGATATGTTTGACCATGGTGTTGTTAAGCCCCAAGTAGAATAATGTCTATAGGTCAAACCATGGGGATGCCATGGTCATTGTCATGCCAGCTGCCTTCATACACATCCTAATCATGTCTCTCCTTCTTGCCTAAAACACAGCTGGCATGGTTGACCAGACAAGCTTCTATGTTTCTTCTTAGACGTCACCATGAATCGTTAGAATCCGACCCGAAACTGTCAGGTATCGAGTCTTGATCTTATCGTTTGGGATCATATGTGGATCCGACCCGATTGGCACTTGCGAACTACACGTCATGCAACAATGGAATCCCCACGTAGGCACTCGGATGCGCGAAATTTAAAGCGCTGGTTTTGGCGGCGATCAGGACAAGTTTGAACGAGGATTACCACCGCGGGCGGTGATGATACCCAGTGACGTCACCCGCCACGACCCACCTGTGCTCTACAAGAAGCCACTCGTCAGCGCGGTAACTGTAACGAACCGTGAACCGACCTCTCTTCGGCCCATTCTCGTCCGGCCTCCTCGGGTCTCTCGTCGTCCCGACTAATCCCCCGTTCCTCTCGTTTTGGGGCGGCGAAACAATCCCGAGGTAAATCAAAGACCGAATCCCCCCTCGGTGGTTCTTCTGTTCTCGAATTGATCGTGATTTTCTTTCTTCTTCTCCAGGTTTGTGGAATTTAGGGGATTGCGGATTTTTTTTCTAGGGTTTTCGCTTTTCCTGTCCATATGGATTCGAATCCCTCCGAGGGCGAGGCCGGACGCGGCAGCCTCGACCTCAATTGCGTCGCGATCGCCAGCGAGCAGACGGAGACCCTAACCGATGCAGTGGATTTGGGTTCGGACGCGTTGAGAGTCGAATGCGTGTCCGGACGGTGGGGCGATGGAAGATGCAGCGGTGGTAGGCGATGCAGACGTTATTGGACAGCAATTGAATGCGGTGGATGCAGATCGCGGAGAATCGATCGAAGTTGTTGGAGGAGGGTTAATTGATGCTGGCAGTGTGAAGGTCGTCACCGAGGCTGGCACACCTGGTGGGGAAACTAATATTGTCGATAAGAAGGACGCAGAAGGTAAAGGAGATGGTGCTATGGCTGATGTGGATGAGGTGAAGGTTGATGTGGAAGCTGGAATTCGGCATGCAGACGCTGTTGTAGCTGATGTAAAGCTGGTGGATAATATTGTCGTTACGGATGTTGGCATGGAGATGAGCAGTCCTGGAGACGAAGATGTGAAGGTCGGTGAAGAAGAGATGGCGGCAAGTAAGAAGAGGGGAAGGCCTCAGAAATCAATAGATAAAGGAGATGCTATTAGTCCGGTGGTTGATCTCAATGTTAGTGCAGTGACAGGAAGCTGTGGGGATCAAGATGTGCCACTCAGTGACCAGAAATCCAAGGCAAGGAGAAAGAGAGGAAGGCCTCGGCCTTCCATTGTCGAACTTATTGAACATGCTGGTTGCCTCTTTCCCTTCCAAGACGAGAAGAAGGCTGCGTTTGCCGGTTCTGATTTGGTGTGGGGTAAAGTGAGGAGCCATCCTTGGTGTCCTGGTCAGATTTTTTATCCTTGTGATGCATCCAAAATGGCGTCGAACATTCAGAAGAAAGATCATCATCTGGTTGCATTTTTTGGAGACAAGACATTTGCTTGGTGTGATGAGTCACGATTGAAGCATTTTGGGACATACTTTTCACAAATGGAGAATCAGAGCAGTTCGAATGCATTTGTAACTGCTGTGAGTGCTGCACTTCAAGAGGTATCAAGGCGTGTCGAGATGGGAATGACATGCCATTGTTTTATGGATGAAATTTATGCTAGCCTCGAGGATCAAAAGATTGAGAATGCTGGGATTCAGGAAGGAACATGTGGCTCCACTGTTGACAGGTGTTGTATTGCAACCTCTTTTGAGCCTCTTAGACTTGTTGACTATATCCAAACATTAGCACAGTTCCCACATGGTGGGGTTGATAAATTGGAGTTTGTGGTAGTCAAGTCTCAGTTGAAGGCCTTTTATCACTCAATGGGATATGCTGAGCTTCCTGTATTTGTTCTTGTTGAAGAACTGGAGAACGATATCGAGGGCTCACCATCCATGGAAAGGATATCTGGTGAAGACATCGGTGATCCCTCAACTCCAACTTCTTCAGATGCTGTTTCGGGCAAAAGAAAATCAAGAGTTAGAGGAAGTTCACATGGAAAGGAGAAACACATCTTTGAGCATGGTAGGAAAAAGAAAAGCTTATCTGAGCTCCTGGAAAAGAACAATGATCATCATGATGTGGATAAGAACACTAGATATGAAGGAAATGCTTCTTCACACAAAAATGATAAGGGTGCCAATTTTGATCCCGCTGATTCAGGGAAGGGCAAGAAGAAAAAGCTTGACTCTTTAGTGGATCTGGGAACCAAGTCACAGACTTCCAGACATGGAAAACAGTTGAAGGTTGGAGAATGCATGCATCAAGTGGCAGGACAGATGACAGGGTCACCCCCCATGCTTAAGTCTAATGGTAATGCATTAACAAAAAGCTCAACTAAAGCAAGTGGTAGAAAAGATGATTTTGGTGATGCTTCTAAACAAAAAAAGACTCGAAGAGGAATCAAAAGTGTCCCAAGGGACTATTCCTCTTCAGGCGAGATGCTTGCCGAGCTCTCTGTAGCCGCATGCGATCCGACTGAGGAGTACAATTCTCTACCTGTAATGTTCAGTTTCTTCACTGAGTTTAGAAGCCGAGTCTTTTGTAGTTCAGGTAAGAGGGGCACAAGAAAATCCACAGATATCAAGTCAGCCTCTTTGGAAACGGTATCCGACCATGTACAGGAATCACATTGGTCTGATGTCGTCGTTACTGAAGGGGAAGAAGTGGTATCAACCAAGCAAAAAAGAGAAGTTGAATTACAGGGGAAGCTGCAATAGAAGTAGCAGCCTGTAGATGAATTGGCACCTCACCTTGCCTTGAATTCTATATCAGAAGAGGGACAGCATTTACAGGATGACTCTGCAAATCCTAATTACATGCACATAGCAGATAGTGAAAAACTGAATGGACAGATTTTAGATGGCACAAATCCTAATAACGTGCAATAACTGGAAGGTAGAAGTTAATGAGTGCATGTCGACTGTGTTGGCTTTGACATTTAGTGGGTCAGATGATGTTCCTACCGAAGCTGATTTCAACAAGGCTTTTGGGTAATTTGGATCTCTTAGGGAAGCAGAAACGGAAGTTATAAAGTTTGAAAAATCATTCCAATTTGTCTTCAAGAGGCTCAGTGATGCAGAAGTTGCTTTACGTAGTGCAGGAAAATATAACATCTTTGGAACCACCCTTGTTAGCTTCAAGCTTAAGATTGAGTTGGAATCAAAAGCTTCTCGAAGTAGCACCATT
>NW_027021363.1:315000-322500 GCF_036884655.1 Musa acuminata AAA Group | reverse complement strand
CCTGCTATACGAAAGCCCCATCCAGCCCTGTGCCACCCTGTCACGAACGGTCGTCGCGCACCCGCAACAACTCCGTTCAACGAACCGTTCGTCGCTCACACCCGCATGTACAGCTGCCCAACAGCATGTTTTCTCATGGTTTTGGGTCATTTTGCTTGTAAATATGTAAGTTCGAACAAGCTGCAGCGTTGCAAAGCGACCGCTCACCGAACCGAGCAAAACAGCCCCAAAACAGCCCAAAACGGCTTCGTTTTCGCGTGCCGCGGGAGGTGAGCGGAGTGCTGCCTCCGCTCACCAAAACGTCAGCCATCTCAGCACCCAGGAACCCCCCGGGTGGCACATGGCTGGATGGGGCTTCGGTTATATACCGGGCGTTGAACACTCTTTCGCAAGTTCGTACGTGACCTTTACGGGAACTTGGTGTTGCGTCCGGGACCAGGTGAGCGGCTGTTTGTGGGCTTGCAGCTGTTCGTTCATCCTTGAAAGCCTTGTTTTTCCCCCTCTCCCTCTTTTCTCTTGTGCACACAAGGTGTTCGACGAATTGCTTGTAAAGCTTTCCTTTTCGCGAGACTTCGGGACGTGTCCGTTGCTCGTTCTTTCGATCTAACTCTCTTTCTCTTTTACAGGTCCTTCGGGACCTGCGAGAGGTTACAAAGTGGGCTGATCCTTGCGGAGCAAGATCGCAAGGGCGAAGAGCGACTTAGGCAAGGCAAAGCTAAGTTCGCGTCTTTGCCGCACGGGTGACTCGCGACTTAGGCAACGCAAGCTAAGTTCGCGTCTTTGGCCGCAAGGGTGCCGCACGCCTTAGGCAATTCCAGCTAAGGTCGTGACATTGTGGTATCAGAGCGGGCAAGCTCTTCGATCGAACAGCGAACGAACTTCGCAACTTCGCCATGGCAAAGCATCGTGGCGAATCAAGCAAGACGGGGCAGGCCGGACCCTTGCCCCAAGCAGCCGCAGGTGGGCTGCATGTGCACACTCGCTCTCATGCTGTTGGAGCCGCTCATGAGGATCGCGGCAGCGAACAGGATGAGCGAGAAGTTGGCAACTCTCCGCGAGCGGAGGAAGCGCAATCTGGTGCGCTAACTGGGAAAAAGAGTCATAAGGAGAGACTCACGACGGCGGAAACCCGCCTGGATGTTCTTGAAGCGAGCATGGAGGAACTCTACCATGGCCAACAAAGACTTGTTGGGGTAGAGAGCTCGCAAGAGGAAGCGGAGTCCAGGATCGACAAGGTCGAGGCCCTAGTCGACCGACTGTCCGATGACACCAAGGACTCCGTGCTGCACTTACAAGACGTTGTCGCGGAACTCACGGCAAAGGTGGCTATGCTCACAAGAACGCTAAATGCGGGAGGAGGCAACACCCGCGTTGCACCGCCACAAAACTTGAGGGCACCTGAGCCCCATGGATACGGAGGGGCCAGAGATGCCAAGGAGCTCGAGAACTTTCTGTTCGACATGGAACAATACTTCCGAGCTACGAGGCCCGATTCTGAAGATACCAAAGTTTCTATAGCAACAATGTATCTGAATGGAGATGCGAAACTTTGGTGGCGAACTCGTTGGGAGGAGATCCAACAAGGTCGGTGTCGAGTCGACACATGGGAAGACTTGAAGCGGGAGTTGAGAACTCAGTTCCTACCGGAGAACACAGAGTTCGTCGCAAGAAGGAAGTTGAGACAACTCCGCCAAAGTACCACCATCCGAGACTATGTAAAGCAGTTTTCTGCACTGATGCTGGACATACAGGACATGTCCGAGAAGGACAAGTTGTTCAGTTTCCTTGATGGTTTGAAACCATGGGCTCAGCAAGAGCTGAATCGAAGGAATGTTACCGACGTGGTCGGGGCAATTGCAGCTGCAGAAAGGCTCACCGACTTCGTTTCCTCCGAAGACCCAGCGAGAAGGAAACAATCTTCAAGCAATCGCCCTCAAAAACATTCTCGAGGGAAGGAGCTCGGGGGCGAACAGAAGAAGAAGAGCTCCCACAAAGGGCCGAATCCAAAAGGCAAGGCCTCAAAACCTGGAGGATGCTTCTTGTGCGGAGGACCGCACATGGTAAGGGAGTGCTCACAGAAGCAGGCACTCAACGCTTTGACAGCTTCCATCCACCCTCCCCGATCGGACAAGGGCAAAGCTGTTGCCCTTAGCTCAAGCAGTTCTGAATCCAGCAGCGACGATGAAGAGTCGCAAGGACCCCGAATGGGAGCAATGCGTTTGTTGAACGCTATGCGGGGTCAAGTGGGGGAGAACACGAAGACGAAGGCACAAAAAGCAGGAAGTAGTGAACTGATGTATGTGGACATCAAGCTGAATGGCCAAACGACCCGTGCAATGGTGGACACGGGCGCTACCCACAACTTCATAGCCGATCGTGAAGCACAGCGACTTGGATTGACATTGGAGAAGAGCCCAAGCCGAATGAAAGCAGTGAACTCGGAGGCCAGGCGAATCTCCGGATTGGCAAAGGGAGTTCCCATCAGAATCGGGACTTGGAGCGGAACCACCAACATGATGGCCGTGCCACTAGACGACTTCCAAGTGATTCTTGGAATGGAGTTTATGCACGCGGCGAAGTTGGTGCCGATGCCATTCTTGAATTCCCTATGTATGATGGGAGGCGATGACCCCTGTGTGGTGCCCGTCTCTCGGAGAGGAACCAAGGAGCCCCAACATATTTCGGCATTACAATTGAAGAAAGGGGTGCGAAAGGGCGAACTAACATTCGTGGCTGCTATGAAGCTAGAGCCACTCAATGAAGAAGCCATTCAAGAACCTGCTGTGGTGGCCAACGTCCTGAAGGAGTTCAAAGACGTTATGCCACCTGAGTTGCCGAAGACTCTTCCGCCACGCAGAGGCGTGGATCACAGTATTGAGCTGGAGCCAGGAGTGAAGCCTCCAGCGAGACCACCCTATCGCATGCCCCCGCCAGAGTTGGCAGAACTCAGAAAGCAGTTAGGTGAACTGCTAAGCGGTGGTCTCATCCGCAGCTCAAAAGCACCTTTCGGAGCTCCAGTTCTCTTTCAGAAGAAACAAGATGGGAGTCTCCGATTATGCGTCGACTACCGAGCCCTCAACAAAGTAACAGTGAAGAACAAGTATCCCATCCCGCTCATCGCGGACTTGTTCGACCAATTGGGCAAGGCAAAGTATTTCTCAAAACTCGACCTTCGGTCGGGGTATTGGCAGGTGCGCATTGCTGAAGGCGATGAAGCAAAGACTACATGTGTGACCAGATATGGAGCGTTTGAGTTCTTGGTGATGCCTTTCGGCTTAACCAACGCTCCGGCAACATTCTGTACTCTCATGAACCAGCTATTCAAGGAGTATTTGGATAAGTTCGTGGTCGTCTACTTGGACGACATCGTCGTTTACAGCCAAACGCTCGAGGAGCACGTCAAGCACCTTCGGACGATTTTCAAGGTTCTCAGGGAGAACACTTTGTTCGTAAAAAGGGAGAAATGCTACTTTGCTCAAACTGAAATCCTGTTCTTGGGGCACCGAATCGGTGATGGCTCCATCCGGATGGACAAGTCGAAGGTGCAAGCAGTTGCGGAATGGCGAACTCCAAAGAAGGTGCCAGAGTTGAGATCCTTCCTTGGTTTCGTCAACTACTACCGACGCTTCATCGCGGGATATTCGAAGCGGGCAACTCCACTGACGGAGTTGCTGAAGAAGGAGCAGCCTTGGAAGTGGTCTGACAGATGTGAGATAGCATTCCAAGATCTAAAGGCTGCTGTTTTGGAAGAACCAGTGCTCAAATTGCCAAACTATGGAGAGCCCTTTGAAGTCCATACAGATGCTTCGGACTTTGCTATTGGTGGAGTACTCATGCAAGAAGGTCATCCGGTGGCCTACGAGAGCCGCAAACTCAACGAGACCGAGAGGCGGTATCCAGTGCATGAGAAGGAGATGACAGCGGTGATCCACTGCCTACGAGTTTGGCGACACTACCTCCTCGGGTCGCGATTTGTGCTGAGGACAGACAACATCGCCCTGAGTTATTTCCAAACTCAGAAGAAGCTCTCCCCAAAGCAAGCACGGTGGCAGGACTTCCTGGCTGAATTTGATATGGCAATGGAATATAAGCCCGGGAAGGCGAATGTCGTGGCCGATGCGCTGAGTCGGAAGGTGGAGTGCGTGAATGCTGCACAACTGGAGGGCAGAGGCCAAGCAAGTCAGTTACACTCAACCTTCCTTTCCCGAATCAGAGATGGACTGTATAGTGATCCCCAGGCAGTTATCCTGATGCAGCTCATCAAAGAAGGCAAGGCACGACGATTTTGGGTCCAGGAGGGACTTGTTTACACAAAAGGGAATAGGGTTTATGTTCCCCGAGTGGACAATCTAAGGCGTGAACTCTTGAAAGAGTGTCACGATTCCCTTTGGGCTGGACACCCCGGCATTCACAGAACGTTGGCTCTCGTGGAGAGGGCCTTCTACTGGCCAAAAATGGGGATTGATGTGGAGGAGTATGTTCGAACATGCCTTACTTGCCAACAAGACAAGGTGGAGCAGCGGAAGCCGGTGGGACTTTTGGAGCCGTTGCCCGTACCAGAAAGGCCTTGGGAGAGCATTTCCTTAGACTTCATATCAAGCTTGCCACCTGTAGGGGGACTTGGATCGATACTTGTAGTGGTCGATCGGTTTTCAAAGTATGCAACTTTCATTGCTGCTCCCCTACACTGTTCAGCTGAAGAGGCGGCCAGACTGATGATGAAGGGTGTAGTGAAGTATTGGGGAGTCCCACACAATATCATTAGTGATCGAGACGCTCGGTTTCTGGGACGGTTCTGGACCAAGCTATTCAAATTGTTGGGATCAAAGTTATACTTCTCTACAAGCCTCCACCCCCAGACGGATGGTCAGACTGAAAGAATAAATTCGCTCTTAGAGCAGTATCTCCGGCACTACGTGAGTGCCAATCAACGAGATTGGGTGAAGCTGTTGGACATCGCCCAATTCTCCTACAACTTGCAGCGGAGCTCTGCATCCAACAAGAGCCCCTTCGAAATTATCACAGGACAACAACCGTCGACTCCGCACACTATGGCTATTGGGTATACTGGGAGTAGTCCATCAGCCTACCATTTCGCAAAGGAGTGGCATCGAAATGCCGATATTGCGCGGGCTTACTTGGAGAAGGCGGCAAAACGGATGAAGAAGTGGGCAGATTTGGGAAGGCGACCACAGGAGTTCAAAGTTGGCGATTTGGTGTTGGTAAAGCTCCAACCAGCATCACTCCAATTCTTCAGGAAAAGAGTCCACAAAGGATTGGTGCGTAAGTATGAAGGGCCCTTCCCAATTATCAGCAGGGTAGGCAATGTTTCTTACAAGTTGCAGCTGCCGGCGTGGTTCAAAATTCACAACGTTCTTCACGCCAGCAACCTGAAGGCCTACCATTCAGATCCGCAAGACGCTTCTCGAAGTGTTCCAACTCGGCTACCTCCCATCACAGCCTCCTACGAGAAGCGAGTGGAAACCATTCTGGCGGATCGCAAGATAAAGCTACCCAACGGAGCGGAACAGACAGAGTACTTGGTGAAGTGGCGAAAGCTTCCCCGAACTGAAGCCAGTTGGGAGCCTGAAGACGCCCTGCGACATGAAGAAGAAGTCATCAACACCTACCAACAAGCGTCGACGAGGGCGTCGACAGTTTAAGTGGGGGAGAATGTCACGAACGGTCGTCGCGCACCCGCAACAACTCCGTTCAACGAACCGTTCGTCGCTCACACCCGCATGTACAGCTGCCCAACAGCATGTTTTCTCATGGTTTTGGGTCATTTTGCTTGTAAATATGTAAGTTCGAACAAGCTGCAGCGTTGCAAAGCGACCGCTCACCGAACCGAGCAAAACAGCCCCAAAACAGCCCAAAACGGCTTCGTTTTCGCGTGCCGCGGGAGGTGAGCGGAGTGCTGCCTCCGCTCACCAAAACGTCAGCCATCTCAGCACCCAGGAACCCCCCGGGTGGCACATGGCTGGATGGGGCTTCGGTTATATACCGGGCGTTGAACACTCTTTCGCAAGTTCGTACGTGACCTTTACGGGAACTTGGTGTTGCGTCCGGGACCAGGTGAGCGGCTGTTTGTGGGCTTGCAGCTGTTCGTTCATCCTTGAAAGCCTTGTTTTTCCCCCTCTCCCTCTTTTCTCTTGTGCACACAAGGTGTTCGACGAATTGCTTGTAAAGCTTTCCTTTTCGCGAGACTTCGGGACGTGTCCGTTGCTCGTTCTTTCGATCTAACTCTCTTTCTCTTTTACAGGTCCTTCGGGACCTGCGAGAGGTTACAAAGTGGGCTGATCCTTGCGGAGCAAGATCGCAAGGGCGAAGAGCGACTTAGGCAAGGCAAAGCTAAGTTCGCGTCTTTGCCGCACGGGTGACTCGCGACTTAGGCAACGCAAGCTAAGTTCGCGTCTTTGGCCGCAAGGGTGCCGCACGCCTTAGGCAATTCCAGCTAAGGTCGTGACAACCCGGGGGGTTCCAGGGTGCTGAGATGGCTGACATTTTGCTCCGCTCACGACGGTCACCGCGCCACACAAGAACAGCCCAAAAACAGGCCAAAACAGCCCAAAAACGGGCCAAAACTGGCCATTTTTGGCTGCGCGAGCGAGCGGCGAGCGGCGAACAGCGAGCGAAGCGAGAGGCAGCACCGTCCCTGCTATACGAAAGCCCCATCCAGCCCTGTGCCACCCGGGGGGTTCCAGGGTGCTGAGATGGCTGACGTTTTGCTCCGCTCACGACGGTCACCGCACCACGCAAGAACAGGCCAAAAACTGGCCAAAACAGCCCAAAAACGGGCCAAAACTGGCCATTTTTGGCTGCGCGAGCGAGCGGCGAGCGGCGAACAGCGAGCGAAGCGAGAGGCAGCACCGTCCCTGCTATACGAAAGCCCCATCCAGCCCTGTGCCACCCGGGGGGTTCCAGGGTGCTGAGATGGCTGACGTTTTGCTCCGCTCTCGACGGTCACCGCGCAATGCAAGAACAGGCCAAAAACTGGCCAAAACGGCCCAAAAACGGGCCAAAACTGGCCATTTTTGGCTGCGCGAGCGGCGAGCGGCGGACAGCGAGCGAAGCGAGAGGCAGCACCGTCCCTGCTATACGAAAGCCCCATCCAGCCCTGTGCCACCCGGGGGGTTCCAGGGTGCTGAGATGGCTGACGTTTTGCTCCGCTCTCGACGGTCACCGCGCAATGCAAGAACAGGCCAAAAACTGGCCAAAACGGCCCAAAAACGGGCCAAAACTGGCCATTTTTGGCTGCGCGAGCGAGCGGCGAGCGGCGGACAGCGAGCGAAGCGAGAGGCAGCACCGTCCCTGCTATACGAAAGCCCCATCCAGCCCTGTGCCACCCGGGGGGTTCCAGGGTGCTGAGATGGCTGACGTTTTGCTCCGCTCTCGACGGTCACCGCGCAATGCAAGAACAGGCCAAAAACTGGCCAAAACGGCCCAAAAACGGGCCAAAACTGGCCATTTTTGGCTGCACGAGCGAGCGGCGAGCGGCGG
>NW_027021363.1:302500-305000 GCF_036884655.1 Musa acuminata AAA Group | reverse complement strand
GAAGCGAGAGGCAGCACCGTCCCTGCTATACGAAAGCCCCATCCAGCCCTGTGCCACCCGGGGGGTTCCAGGGTGCTGAGATGGCTGACGTTTTGCTCCGCTCACGACGGTCGCCGCGGCACGCAAGAACAGGCCAAAAACTGGCCAAAACAGCCCAAAAACGGGCCAAAACTGGCCATTTTTTGCTGCGCGAGCGAGCGGAGAGCGGCGAACAGCGAGCGAAGCGCGAGGCAGCACCGTCCCTGCTATACGAAAGCCCCATCCAGCCCTGTGCCACCCGGGGGGTTCCAGGGTGCTGAGATGGCTGACATTTTGCTCCGCTCACGACGGTCACCGCGCCACACAAGAACAGCCCAAAAACAGGCCAAAACAGCCCAAAAACGGGCCAAAACTGGCCATTTTTGGCTGCGCGAGCGAGCGGCGAGCGGCGAACAGCGAGCGAAGCGAGAGGCAGCACCGTCCCTGCTATACGAAAGCCCCATCCAGCCCTGTGCCACCCGGGGGGTTCCAGGGTGCTGAGATGGCTGACGTTTTGCTCCGCTCACGACGGTCACCGCACCACGCAAGAACAGGCCAAAAACTGGCCAAAACAGCCCAAAAACGGGCCAAAACTGGCCATTTTTGGCTGCGCGAGCGAGCGGCGAGCGGCGAACAGCGAGCGAAGCGAGAGGCAGCACCGTCCCTGCTATACGAAAGCCCCATCCAGCCCTGTGCCACCCGGGGGGTTCCAGGGTGCTGAGATGGCTGACGTTTTGCTCCGCTCTCGACGGTCACCGCGCAATGCAAGAACAGGCCAAAAACTGGCCAAAACGGCCCAAAAACGGGCCAAAACTGGCCATTTTTGGCTGCGCGAGCGGCGAGCGGCGGACAGCGAGCGAAGCGAGAGGCAGCACCGTCCCTGCTATACGAAAGCCCCATCCAGCCCTGTGCCACCCGGGGGGTTCCAGGGTGCTGAGATGGCTGACGTTTTGCTCCGCTCTCGACGGTCACCGCGCAATGCAAGAACAGGCCAAAAACTGGCCAAAACGGCCCAAAAACGGGCCAAAACTGGCCATTTTTGGCTGCGCGAGCGAGCGGCGAGCGGCGGACAGCGAGCGAAGCGAGAGGCAGCACCGTCCCTGCTATACGAAAGCCCCATCCAGCCCTGTGCCACCCGGGGGGTTCCAGGGTGCTGAGATGGCTGACGTTTTGCTCCGCTCTCGACGGTCACCGCGCAATGCAAGAACAGGCCAAAAACTGGCCAAAACGGCCCAAAAACGGGCCAAAACTGGCCATTTTTGGCTGCACGAGCGAGCGGCGAGCGGCGGACAGCGAGCGAAGCGAGAGGCAGCACCGTCCCTGCTATACGAAAGCCCCATCCAGCCCTGTGCCACCCGGGGGGTTCCAGGGTGCTGAGATGGCTGACGTTTTGCTCCGCTCTCGACGGTCACCGCGCAATGCAAGAACAGGCCAAAAACTGGCCAAAACGGCCCAAAAACGGGCCAAAACTGGCCATTTTTGGCTGCACGAGCGAGCGGCGAGCGGCGGACAGCGAGCGAAGCGAGAGGCAGCACCGTCCCTGCTATACGAAAGCCCCATCCAGCCCTGTGCCACCCGGGGGGTTCCAGGGTGCTGAGATGGCTGACGTTTTGCTCCGCTCTCGACGGTCACCGCGCAATGCAAGAACAGGCCAAAAACTGGCCAAAACGGCCCAAAAACGGGCCAAAACTGGCCATTTTTGGCTGCACGAGCGAGCGGCGAGCGGCGGACAGCGAGCGAAGCGAGAGGCAGCACCGTCCCTGCTATACGAAAGCCCCATCCAGCCCTGTGCCACCCGGGGGGTTCCAGGGTGCTGAGATGGCTGACGTTTTGCTCCGCTCTCGACGGTCACCGCGCAATGCAAGAACAGGCCAAAAACTGGCCAAAACGGCCCAAAAACGGGCCAAAACTGGCCATTTTTGGCTGCACGAGCGAGCGGCGAGCGGCGGACAGCGAGCGAAGCGAGAGGCAGCACCGTCCCTGCTATACGAAAGCCCCATCCAGCCCTGTGCCACCCGGGGGGTTCCAGGGTGCTGAGATGGCTGACGTTTTGCTCCGCTCTCGACGGTCACCGCGCAATGCAAGAACAGGCCAAAAACTGGCCAAAACGGCCCAAAAACGGGCCAAAACTGGCCATTTTTGGCTGCGCGAGCGAGCGGCGAGCGGCGGACAGCGAGCGAAGCGAGAGGCAGCACCGTCCCTGCTATATACGAAAGCCCCATCCAGCCCTGTGCCACCCGGGGGGTTCCAGGGTGCTGAGATGGCTGACGTTTTGCTCCGCTCACGACGGTCACCGCACCACGCAAGAACGGACCATAAACAGGCCAAAACAGCCCAAAAACGGGCCAAAACTGGTCATTTTTGGCTGCGCGAGCGAGCGGCGAGCGGCGAACAGCGAGCGAAGCGTGAGGCAGCACCGTCCCTGCTATACGAAAGCCCCATCCAGCCCTGTGCCACCCGGGGGGTTCCAGGGTGCTGAGAT
>NW_027021363.1:280000-282500 GCF_036884655.1 Musa acuminata AAA Group | reverse complement strand
ACGGTCGCCGCGGCACACAAGAACAGCCCAAAAACAGGCCAAAACAGCCCAAAAACGGGCCAAAACTGGCCATTTTTGGCTGCGCGAGCGAGCAGCGAGCGGCGGACAGCGAGCGAAGCGAGAGGCAGCACCGTCCCTGCTATACGAAAGCCCCATCCAGCCCTGTGCCA
The DNA here is from genome assembly GCF_036884655.1 of Musa acuminata AAA Group. NCBI lineage: Eukaryota > Viridiplantae > Streptophyta > Magnoliopsida > Zingiberales > Musaceae > Musa > Musa acuminata. The sequence continues at coordinate 282,330 of NW_027021363.1, read as the reverse complement.
CCCGGGGGGTTCCAGGGTGCTGAGATGGCTGACGTTTTGCTCCGCTCACGACGGTCGCCGCGGCACGCAAGAACAGGCCAAAAACTGGCCAAAACAGCCCAAAAACGGGCCAAAACTGGCCATTTTTTGCTGCGCGAGCGAGCGGAGAGCGGCGAACAGCGAGCGAAGCGCGAGGCAGCACCGTCCCTGCTATACGAAAGCCCCATCCAGCCCTGTGCCACCCGGGGGGTTCCAGGGTGCTGAGATGGCTGACATTTTGCTCCGCTCACGACGGTCACCGCGCCACACAAGAACAGCCCAAAAACAGGCCAAAACAGCCCAAAAACGGGCCAAAACTGGCCATTTTTGGCTGCGCGAGCGAGCGGCGAGCGGCGAACAGCGAGCGAAGCGAGAGGCAGCACCGTCCCTGCTATACGAAAGCCCCATCCAGCCCTGTGCCACCCGGGGGGTTCCAGGGTGCTGAGATGGCTGACGTTTTGCTCCGCTCACGACGGTCACCGCACCACGCAAGAACAGGCCAAAAACTGGCCAAAACAGCCCAAAAACGGGCCAAAACTGGCCATTTTTGGCTGCGCGAGCGAGCGGCGAGCGGCGAACAGCGAGCGAAGCGAGAGGCAGCACCGTCCCTGCTATACGAAAGCCCCATCCAGCCCTGTGCCACCCGGGGGGTTCCAGGGTGCTGAGATGGCTGACGTTTTGCTCCGCTCTCGACGGTCACCGCGCAATGCAAGAACAGGCCAAAAACTGGCCAAAACGGCCCAAAAACGGGCCAAAACTGGCCATTTTTGGCTGCGCGAGCGGCGAGCGGCGGACAGCGAGCGAAGCGAGAGGCAGCACCGTCCCTGCTATACGAAAGCCCCATCCAGCCCTGTGCCACCCGGGGGGTTCCAGGGTGCTGAGATGGCTGACGTTTTGCTCCGCTCTCGACGGTCACCGCGCAATGCAAGAACAGGCCAAAAACTGGCCAAAACGGCCCAAAAACGGGCCAAAACTGGCCATTTTTGGCTGCGCGAGCGAGCGGCGAGCGGCGGACAGCGAGCGAAGCGAGAGGCAGCACCGTCCCTGCTATACGAAAGCCCCATCCAGCCCTGTGCCACCCGGGGGGTTCCAGGGTGCTGAGATGGCTGACGTTTTGCTCCGCTCTCGACGGTCACCGCGCAATGCAAGAACAGGCCAAAAACTGGCCAAAACGGCCCAAAAACGGGCCAAAACTGGCCATTTTTGGCTGCACGAGCGAGCGGCGAGCGGCGGACAGCGAGCGAAGCGAGAGGCAGCACCGTCCCTGCTATACGAAAGCCCCATCCAGCCCTGTGCCACCCGGGGGGTTCCAGGGTGCTGAGATGGCTGACGTTTTGCTCCGCTCTCGACGGTCACCGCGCAATGCAAGAACAGGCCAAAAACTGGCCAAAACGGCCCAAAAACGGGCCAAAACTGGCCATTTTTGGCTGCACGAGCGAGCGGCGAGCGGCGGACAGCGAGCGAAGCGAGAGGCAGCACCGTCCCTGCTATACGAAAGCCCCATCCAGCCCTGTGCCACCCGGGGGGTTCCAGGGTGCTGAGATGGCTGACGTTTTGCTCCGCTCTCGACGGTCACCGCGCAATGCAAGAACAGGCCAAAAACTGGCCAAAACGGCCCAAAAACGGGCCAAAACTGGCCATTTTTGGCTGCACGAGCGAGCGGCGAGCGGCGGACAGCGAGCGAAGCGAGAGGCAGCACCGTCCCTGCTATACGAAAGCCCCATCCAGCCCTGTGCCACCCGGGGGGTTCCAGGGTGCTGAGATGGCTGACGTTTTGCTCCGCTCTCGACGGTCACCGCGCAATGCAAGAACAGGCCAAAAACTGGCCAAAACGGCCCAAAAACGGGCCAAAACTGGCCATTTTTGGCTGCACGAGCGAGCGGCGAGCGGCGGACAGCGAGCGAAGCGAGAGGCAGCACCGTCCCTGCTATACGAAAGCCCCATCCAGCCCTGTGCCACCCGGGGGGTTCCAGGGTGCTGAGATGGCTGACGTTTTGCTCCGCTCTCGACGGTCACCGCGCAATGCAAGAACAGGCCAAAAACTGGCCAAAACGGCCCAAAAACGGGCCAAAACTGGCCATTTTTGGCTGCGCGAGCGAGCGGCGAGCGGCGGACAGCGAGCGAAGCGAGAGGCAGCACCGTCCCTGCTATATACGAAAGCCCCATCCAGCCCTGTGCCACCCGGGGGGTTCCAGGGTGCTGAGATGGCTGACGTTTTGCTCCGCTCACGACGGTCACCGCACCACGCAAGAACGGACCATAAACAGGCCAAAACAGCCCAAAAACGGGCCAAAACTGGTCATTTTTGGCTG
>NW_027021363.1:252500-260000 GCF_036884655.1 Musa acuminata AAA Group | reverse complement strand
CAGCGAGCGAAGCGAGAGGCAGCACCGTCCCTGCTATACGAAAGCCCCATCCAGCCCTGTGCCACCCGGGGGGTTCCAGGGTGCTGAGATGGCTGACATTTTGCTCCGCTCACGACGGTCGCCGCGGCACACAAGAACAGCCCAAAAACAGGCCAAAACAGCCCAAAAACGGGCCAAAACTGGCCATTTTTGGCTGCGCGAGCGAGCAGCGAGCGGCGGACAGCGAGCGAAGCGAGAGGCAGCACCGTCCCTGCTATACGAAAGCCCCATCCAGCCCTGTGCCACCCGGGGGGTTCCAGGGTGCTGAGATGGCTGACGTTTTGCTCCGCTCACGACGGTCGCCGCGGCACGCAAGAACAGGCCAAAAACTGGCCAAAACAGCCCAAAAACGGGCCAAAACTGGCCATTTTTTGCTGCGCGAGCGAGCGGAGAGCGGCGAACAGCGAGCGAAGCGCGAGGCAGCACCGTCCCTGCTATACGAAAGCCCCATCCAGCCCTGTGCCACCCTGTCACGAACGGTCGTCGCGCACCCGCAACAACTCCGTTCAACGAACCGTTCGTCGCTCACACCCGCATGTACAGCTGCCCAACAGCATGTTTTCTCATGGTTTTGGGTCATTTTGCTTGTAAATATGTAAGTTCGAACAAGCTGCAGCGTTGCAAAGCGACCGCTCACCGAACCGAGCAAAACAGCCCCAAAACAGCCCAAAACGGCTTCGTTTTCGCGTGCCGCGGGAGGTGAGCGGAGTGCTGCCTCCGCTCACCAAAACGTCAGCCATCTCAGCACCCAGGAACCCCCCGGGTGGCACATGGCTGGATGGGGCTTCGGTTATATACCGGGCGTTGAACACTCTTTCGCAAGTTCGTACGTGACCTTTACGGGAACTTGGTGTTGCGTCCGGGACCAGGTGAGCGGCTGTTTGTGGGCTTGCAGCTGTTCGTTCATCCTTGAAAGCCTTGTTTTTCCCCCTCTCCCTCTTTTCTCTTGTGCACACAAGGTGTTCGACGAATTGCTTGTAAAGCTTTCCTTTTCGCGAGACTTCGGGACGTGTCCGTTGCTCGTTCTTTCGATCTAACTCTCTTTCTCTTTTACAGGTCCTTCGGGACCTGCGAGAGGTTACAAAGTGGGCTGATCCTTGCGGAGCAAGATCGCAAGGGCGAAGAGCGACTTAGGCAAGGCAAAGCTAAGTTCGCGTCTTTGCCGCACGGGTGACTCGCGACTTAGGCAACGCAAGCTAAGTTCGCGTCTTTGGCCGCAAGGGTGCCGCACGCCTTAGGCAATTCCAGCTAAGGTCGTGACATTGTGGTATCAGAGCGGGCAAGCTCTTCGATCGAACAGCGAACGAACTTCGCAACTTCGCCATGGCAAAGCATCGTGGCGAATCAAGCAAGACGGGGCAGGCCGGACCCTTGCCCCAAGCAGCCGCAGGTGGGCTGCATGTGCACACTCGCTCTCATGCTGTTGGAGCCGCTCATGAGGATCGCGGCAGCGAACAGGATGAGCGAGAAGTTGGCAACTCTCCGCGAGCGGAGGAAGCGCAATCTGGTGCGCTAACTGGGAAAAAGAGTCATAAGGAGAGACTCACGACGGCGGAAACCCGCCTGGATGTTCTTGAAGCGAGCATGGAGGAACTCTACCATGGCCAACAAAGACTTGTTGGGGTAGAGAGCTCGCAAGAGGAAGCGGAGTCCAGGATCGACAAGGTCGAGGCCCTAGTCGACCGACTGTCCGATGACACCAAGGACTCCGTGCTGCACTTACAAGACGTTGTCGCGGAACTCACGGCAAAGGTGGCTATGCTCACAAGAACGCTAAATGCGGGAGGAGGCAACACCCGCGTTGCACCGCCACAAAACTTGAGGGCACCTGAGCCCCATGGATACGGAGGGGCCAGAGATGCCAAGGAGCTCGAGAACTTTCTGTTCGACATGGAACAATACTTCCGAGCTACGAGGCCCGATTCTGAAGATACCAAAGTTTCTATAGCAACAATGTATCTGAATGGAGATGCGAAACTTTGGTGGCGAACTCGTTGGGAGGAGATCCAACAAGGTCGGTGTCGAGTCGACACATGGGAAGACTTGAAGCGGGAGTTGAGAACTCAGTTCCTACCGGAGAACACAGAGTTCGTCGCAAGAAGGAAGTTGAGACAACTCCGCCAAAGTACCACCATCCGAGACTATGTAAAGCAGTTTTCTGCACTGATGCTGGACATACAGGACATGTCCGAGAAGGACAAGTTGTTCAGTTTCCTTGATGGTTTGAAACCATGGGCTCAGCAAGAGCTGAATCGAAGGAATGTTACCGACGTGGTCGGGGCAATTGCAGCTGCAGAAAGGCTCACCGACTTCGTTTCCTCCGAAGACCCAGCGAGAAGGAAACAATCTTCAAGCAATCGCCCTCAAAAACATTCTCGAGGGAAGGAGCTCGGGGGCGAACAGAAGAAGAAGAGCTCCCACAAAGGGCCGAATCCAAAAGGCAAGGCCTCAAAACCTGGAGGATGCTTCTTGTGCGGAGGACCGCACATGGTAAGGGAGTGCTCACAGAAGCAGGCACTCAACGCTTTGACAGCTTCCATCCACCCTCCCCGATCGGACAAGGGCAAAGCTGTTGCCCTTAGCTCAAGCAGTTCTGAATCCAGCAGCGACGATGAAGAGTCGCAAGGACCCCGAATGGGAGCAATGCGTTTGTTGAACGCTATGCGGGGTCAAGTGGGGGAGAACACGAAGACGAAGGCACAAAAAGCAGGAAGTAGTGAACTGATGTATGTGGACATCAAGCTGAATGGCCAAACGACCCGTGCAATGGTGGACACGGGCGCTACCCACAACTTCATAGCCGATCGTGAAGCACAGCGACTTGGATTGACATTGGAGAAGAGCCCAAGCCGAATGAAAGCAGTGAACTCGGAGGCCAGGCGAATCTCCGGATTGGCAAAGGGAGTTCCCATCAGAATCGGGACTTGGAGCGGAACCACCAACATGATGGCCGTGCCACTAGACGACTTCCAAGTGATTCTTGGAATGGAGTTTATGCACGCGGCGAAGTTGGTGCCGATGCCATTCTTGAATTCCCTATGTATGATGGGAGGCGATGACCCCTGTGTGGTGCCCGTCTCTCGGAGAGGAACCAAGGAGCCCCAACATATTTCGGCATTACAATTGAAGAAAGGGGTGCGAAAGGGCGAACTAACATTCGTGGCTGCTATGAAGCTAGAGCCACTCAATGAAGAAGCCATTCAAGAACCTGCTGTGGTGGCCAACGTCCTGAAGGAGTTCAAAGACGTTATGCCACCTGAGTTGCCGAAGACTCTTCCGCCACGCAGAGGCGTGGATCACAGTATTGAGCTGGAGCCAGGAGTGAAGCCTCCAGCGAGACCACCCTATCGCATGCCCCCGCCAGAGTTGGCAGAACTCAGAAAGCAGTTAGGTGAACTGCTAAGCGGTGGTCTCATCCGCAGCTCAAAAGCACCTTTCGGAGCTCCAGTTCTCTTTCAGAAGAAACAAGATGGGAGTCTCCGATTATGCGTCGACTACCGAGCCCTCAACAAAGTAACAGTGAAGAACAAGTATCCCATCCCGCTCATCGCGGACTTGTTCGACCAATTGGGCAAGGCAAAGTATTTCTCAAAACTCGACCTTCGGTCGGGGTATTGGCAGGTGCGCATTGCTGAAGGCGATGAAGCAAAGACTACATGTGTGACCAGATATGGAGCGTTTGAGTTCTTGGTGATGCCTTTCGGCTTAACCAACGCTCCGGCAACATTCTGTACTCTCATGAACCAGCTATTCAAGGAGTATTTGGATAAGTTCGTGGTCGTCTACTTGGACGACATCGTCGTTTACAGCCAAACGCTCGAGGAGCACGTCAAGCACCTTCGGACGATTTTCAAGGTTCTCAGGGAGAACACTTTGTTCGTAAAAAGGGAGAAATGCTACTTTGCTCAAACTGAAATCCTGTTCTTGGGGCACCGAATCGGTGATGGCTCCATCCGGATGGACAAGTCGAAGGTGCAAGCAGTTGCGGAATGGCGAACTCCAAAGAAGGTGCCAGAGTTGAGATCCTTCCTTGGTTTCGTCAACTACTACCGACGCTTCATCGCGGGATATTCGAAGCGGGCAACTCCACTGACGGAGTTGCTGAAGAAGGAGCAGCCTTGGAAGTGGTCTGACAGATGTGAGATAGCATTCCAAGATCTAAAGGCTGCTGTTTTGGAAGAACCAGTGCTCAAATTGCCAAACTATGGAGAGCCCTTTGAAGTCCATACAGATGCTTCGGACTTTGCTATTGGTGGAGTACTCATGCAAGAAGGTCATCCGGTGGCCTACGAGAGCCGCAAACTCAACGAGACCGAGAGGCGGTATCCAGTGCATGAGAAGGAGATGACAGCGGTGATCCACTGCCTACGAGTTTGGCGACACTACCTCCTCGGGTCGCGATTTGTGCTGAGGACAGACAACATCGCCCTGAGTTATTTCCAAACTCAGAAGAAGCTCTCCCCAAAGCAAGCACGGTGGCAGGACTTCCTGGCTGAATTTGATATGGCAATGGAATATAAGCCCGGGAAGGCGAATGTCGTGGCCGATGCGCTGAGTCGGAAGGTGGAGTGCGTGAATGCTGCACAACTGGAGGGCAGAGGCCAAGCAAGTCAGTTACACTCAACCTTCCTTTCCCGAATCAGAGATGGACTGTATAGTGATCCCCAGGCAGTTATCCTGATGCAGCTCATCAAAGAAGGCAAGGCACGACGATTTTGGGTCCAGGAGGGACTTGTTTACACAAAAGGGAATAGGGTTTATGTTCCCCGAGTGGACAATCTAAGGCGTGAACTCTTGAAAGAGTGTCACGATTCCCTTTGGGCTGGACACCCCGGCATTCACAGAACGTTGGCTCTCGTGGAGAGGGCCTTCTACTGGCCAAAAATGGGGATTGATGTGGAGGAGTATGTTCGAACATGCCTTACTTGCCAACAAGACAAGGTGGAGCAGCGGAAGCCGGTGGGACTTTTGGAGCCGTTGCCCGTACCAGAAAGGCCTTGGGAGAGCATTTCCTTAGACTTCATATCAAGCTTGCCACCTGTAGGGGGACTTGGATCGATACTTGTAGTGGTCGATCGGTTTTCAAAGTATGCAACTTTCATTGCTGCTCCCCTACACTGTTCAGCTGAAGAGGCGGCCAGACTGATGATGAAGGGTGTAGTGAAGTATTGGGGAGTCCCACACAATATCATTAGTGATCGAGACGCTCGGTTTCTGGGACGGTTCTGGACCAAGCTATTCAAATTGTTGGGATCAAAGTTATACTTCTCTACAAGCCTCCACCCCCAGACGGATGGTCAGACTGAAAGAATAAATTCGCTCTTAGAGCAGTATCTCCGGCACTACGTGAGTGCCAATCAACGAGATTGGGTGAAGCTGTTGGACATCGCCCAATTCTCCTACAACTTGCAGCGGAGCTCTGCATCCAACAAGAGCCCCTTCGAAATTATCACAGGACAACAACCGTCGACTCCGCACACTATGGCTATTGGGTATACTGGGAGTAGTCCATCAGCCTACCATTTCGCAAAGGAGTGGCATCGAAATGCCGATATTGCGCGGGCTTACTTGGAGAAGGCGGCAAAACGGATGAAGAAGTGGGCAGATTTGGGAAGGCGACCACAGGAGTTCAAAGTTGGCGATTTGGTGTTGGTAAAGCTCCAACCAGCATCACTCCAATTCTTCAGGAAAAGAGTCCACAAAGGATTGGTGCGTAAGTATGAAGGGCCCTTCCCAATTATCAGCAGGGTAGGCAATGTTTCTTACAAGTTGCAGCTGCCGGCGTGGTTCAAAATTCACAACGTTCTTCACGCCAGCAACCTGAAGGCCTACCATTCAGATCCGCAAGACGCTTCTCGAAGTGTTCCAACTCGGCTACCTCCCATCACAGCCTCCTACGAGAAGCGAGTGGAAACCATTCTGGCGGATCGCAAGATAAAGCTACCCAACGGAGCGGAACAGACAGAGTACTTGGTGAAGTGGCGAAAGCTTCCCCGAACTGAAGCCAGTTGGGAGCCTGAAGACGCCCTGCGACATGAAGAAGAAGTCATCAACACCTACCAACAAGCGTCGACGAGGGCGTCGACAGTTTAAGTGGGGGAGAATGTCACGAACGGTCGTCGCGCACCCGCAACAACTCCGTTCAACGAACCGTTCGTCGCTCACACCCGCATGTACAGCTGCCCAACAGCATGTTTTCTCATGGTTTTGGGTCATTTTGCTTGTAAATATGTAAGTTCGAACAAGCTGCAGCGTTGCAAAGCGACCGCTCACCGAACCGAGCAAAACAGCCCCAAAACAGCCCAAAACGGCTTCGTTTTCGCGTGCCGCGGGAGGTGAGCGGAGTGCTGCCTCCGCTCACCAAAACGTCAGCCATCTCAGCACCCAGGAACCCCCCGGGTGGCACATGGCTGGATGGGGCTTCGGTTATATACCGGGCGTTGAACACTCTTTCGCAAGTTCGTACGTGACCTTTACGGGAACTTGGTGTTGCGTCCGGGACCAGGTGAGCGGCTGTTTGTGGGCTTGCAGCTGTTCGTTCATCCTTGAAAGCCTTGTTTTTCCCCCTCTCCCTCTTTTCTCTTGTGCACACAAGGTGTTCGACGAATTGCTTGTAAAGCTTTCCTTTTCGCGAGACTTCGGGACGTGTCCGTTGCTCGTTCTTTCGATCTAACTCTCTTTCTCTTTTACAGGTCCTTCGGGACCTGCGAGAGGTTACAAAGTGGGCTGATCCTTGCGGAGCAAGATCGCAAGGGCGAAGAGCGACTTAGGCAAGGCAAAGCTAAGTTCGCGTCTTTGCCGCACGGGTGACTCGCGACTTAGGCAACGCAAGCTAAGTTCGCGTCTTTGGCCGCAAGGGTGCCGCACGCCTTAGGCAATTCCAGCTAAGGTCGTGACAACCCGGGGGGTTCCAGGGTGCTGAGATGGCTGACATTTTGCTCCGCTCACGACGGTCACCGCGCCACACAAGAACAGCCCAAAAACAGGCCAAAACAGCCCAAAAACGGGCCAAAACTGGCCATTTTTGGCTGCGCGAGCGAGCGGCGAGCGGCGAACAGCGAGCGAAGCGAGAGGCAGCACCGTCCCTGCTATACGAAAGCCCCATCCAGCCCTGTGCCACCCGGGGGGTTCCAGGGTGCTGAGATGGCTGACGTTTTGCTCCGCTCACGACGGTCACCGCACCACGCAAGAACAGGCCAAAAACTGGCCAAAACAGCCCAAAAACGGGCCAAAACTGGCCATTTTTGGCTGCGCGAGCGAGCGGCGAGCGGCGAACAGCGAGCGAAGCGAGAGGCAGCACCGTCCCTGCTATACGAAAGCCCCATCCAGCCCTGTGCCACCCGGGGGGTTCCAGGGTGCTGAGATGGCTGACGTTTTGCTCCGCTCTCGACGGTCACCGCGCAATGCAAGAACAGGCCAAAAACTGGCCAAAACGGCCCAAAAACGGGCCAAAACTGGCCA
>NW_027021363.1:240000-242500 GCF_036884655.1 Musa acuminata AAA Group | reverse complement strand
GAGCGAGCGGCGAGCGGCGGACAGCGAGCGAAGCGAGAGGCAGCACCGTCCCTGCTATACGAAAGCCCCATCCAGCCCTGTGCCACCCGGGGGGTTCCAGGGTGCTGAGATGGCTGACGTTTTGCTCCGCTCTCGACGGTCACCGCGCAACGCAAGAACAGGCCAAAAACTGGCCAAAACGGCCCAAAAACGGGCCAAAACTGGCCATTTTTGGCTGCGCGAGCGAGCGGCGAGCGGCGGACAGCGAGCGAAGCGAGAGGCAGCACCGTCCCTGCTATACGAAAGCCCCATCCAGCCCTGTGCCACCCGGGGGGTTCCAGGGTGCTGAGATGGCTGACATTTTGCTCCGCTCACGACGGTCGCCGCGGCACACAAGAACAGCCCAAAAACAGGCCAAAACAGCCCAAAAACGGGCCAAAACTGGCCATTTTTGGCTGCGCGAGCGAGCAGCGAGCGGCGGACAGCGAGCGAAGCGAGAGGCAGCACCGTCCCTGCTATACGAAAGCCCCATCCAGCCCTGTGCCACCCGGGGGGTTCCAGGGTGCTGAGATGGCTGACGTTTTGCTCCGCTCACGACGGTCGCCGCGGCACGCAAGAACAGGCCAAAAACTGGCCAAAACAGCCCAAAAACGGGCCAAAACTGGCCATTTTTTGCTGCGCGAGCGAGCGGAGAGCGGCGAACAGCGAGCGAAGCGCGAGGCAGCACCGTCCCTGCTATACGAAAGCCCCATCCAGCCCTGTGCCACCCGGGGGGTTCCAGGGTGCTGAGATGGCTGACATTTTGCTCCGCTCACGACGGTCACCGCGCCACACAAGAACAGCCCAAAAACAGGCCAAAACAGCCCAAAAACGGGCCAAAACTGGCCATTTTTGGCTGCGCGAGCGAGCGGCGAGCGGCGAACAGCGAGCGAAGCGAGAGGCAGCACCGTCCCTGCTATACGAAAGCCCCATCCAGCCCTGTGCCACCCGGGGGGTTCCAGGGTGCTGAGATGGCTGACGTTTTGCTCCGCTCACGACGGTCACCGCACCACGCAAGAACAGGCCAAAAACTGGCCAAAACAGCCCAAAAACGGGCCAAAACTGGCCATTTTTGGCTGCGCGAGCGAGCGGCGAGCGGCGAACAGCGAGCGAAGCGAGAGGCAGCACCGTCCCTGCTATACGAAAGCCCCATCCAGCCCTGTGCCACCCGGGGGGTTCCAGGGTGCTGAGATGGCTGACGTTTTGCTCCGCTCTCGACGGTCACCGCGCAATGCAAGAACAGGCCAAAAACTGGCCAAAACGGCCCAAAAACGGGCCAAAACTGGCCATTTTTGGCTGCGCGAGCGGCGAGCGGCGGACAGCGAGCGAAGCGAGAGGCAGCACCGTCCCTGCTATACGAAAGCCCCATCCAGCCCTGTGCCACCCGGGGGGTTCCAGGGTGCTGAGATGGCTGACGTTTTGCTCCGCTCTCGACGGTCACCGCGCAATGCAAGAACAGGCCAAAAACTGGCCAAAACGGCCCAAAAACGGGCCAAAACTGGCCATTTTTGGCTGCGCGAGCGAGCGGCGAGCGGCGGACAGCGAGCGAAGCGAGAGGCAGCACCGTCCCTGCTATACGAAAGCCCCATCCAGCCCTGTGCCACCCGGGGGGTTCCAGGGTGCTGAGATGGCTGACGTTTTGCTCCGCTCTCGACGGTCACCGCGCAATGCAAGAACAGGCCAAAAACTGGCCAAAACGGCCCAAAAACGGGCCAAAACTGGCCATTTTTGGCTGCACGAGCGAGCGGCGAGCGGCGGACAGCGAGCGAAGCGAGAGGCAGCACCGTCCCTGCTATACGAAAGCCCCATCCAGCCCTGTGCCACCCGGGGGGTTCCAGGGTGCTGAGATGGCTGACGTTTTGCTCCGCTCTCGACGGTCACCGCGCAATGCAAGAACAGGCCAAAAACTGGCCAAAACGGCCCAAAAACGGGCCAAAACTGGCCATTTTTGGCTGCACGAGCGAGCGGCGAGCGGCGGACAGCGAGCGAAGCGAGAGGCAGCACCGTCCCTGCTATACGAAAGCCCCATCCAGCCCTGTGCCACCCGGGGGGTTCCAGGGTGCTGAGATGGCTGACGTTTTGCTCCGCTCTCGACGGTCACCGCGCAATGCAAGAACAGGCCAAAAACTGGCCAAAACGGCCCAAAAACGGGCCAAAACTGGCCATTTTTGGCTGCACGAGCGAGCGGCGAGCGGCGGACAGCGAGCGAAGCGAGAGGCAGCACCGTCCCTGCTATACGAAAGCCCCATCCAGCCCTGTGCCACCCGGGGGGTTCCAGGGTGCTGAGATGGCTGACGTTTTGCTCCGCTCTCGACGGTCACCGCGCAATGCAAGAACAGGCCAAAAACTGGCCAAAACGGCCCAAAAACGGGCCAAAACTGGCCATTTTTGGCTGCACGAGCGAGCGGCGAGCGGCGGACAGCGAGCGAAGCGAGAGGCAGCACCGTCCCTGCTATACGAAAGCCCCATCCAGCCCTGTGCC
>NW_027021363.1:205000-207500 GCF_036884655.1 Musa acuminata AAA Group | reverse complement strand
ACTGGCCATTTTTGGCTGCGCGAGCGAGCGGCGAGCGGCGAACAGCGAGCGAAGCGAGAGGCAGCACCGTCCCTGCTATACGAAAGCCCCATCCAGCCCTGTGCCACCCGGGGGGTTCCAGGGTGCTGAGATGGCTGACGTTTTGCTCCGCTCTCGACGGTCACCGCGCAATGCAAGAACAGGCCAAAAACTGGCCAAAACGGCCCAAAAACGGGCCAAAACTGGCCATTTTTGGCTGCGCGAGCGGCGAGCGGCGGACAGCGAGCGAAGCGAGAGGCAGCACCGTCCCTGCTATACGAAAGCCCCATCCAGCCCTGTGCCACCCGGGGGGTTCCAGGGTGCTGAGATGGCTGACGTTTTGCTCCGCTCTCGACGGTCACCGCGCAATGCAAGAACAGGCCAAAAACTGGCCAAAACGGCCCAAAAACGGGCCAAAACTGGCCATTTTTGGCTGCGCGAGCGAGCGGCGAGCGGCGGACAGCGAGCGAAGCGAGAGGCAGCACCGTCCCTGCTATACGAAAGCCCCATCCAGCCCTGTGCCACCCGGGGGGTTCCAGGGTGCTGAGATGGCTGACGTTTTGCTCCGCTCTCGACGGTCACCGCGCAATGCAAGAACAGGCCAAAAACTGGCCAAAACGGCCCAAAAACGGGCCAAAACTGGCCATTTTTGGCTGCACGAGCGAGCGGCGAGCGGCGGACAGCGAGCGAAGCGAGAGGCAGCACCGTCCCTGCTATACGAAAGCCCCATCCAGCCCTGTGCCACCCGGGGGGTTCCAGGGTGCTGAGATGGCTGACGTTTTGCTCCGCTCTCGACGGTCACCGCGCAATGCAAGAACAGGCCAAAAACTGGCCAAAACGGCCCAAAAACGGGCCAAAACTGGCCATTTTTGGCTGCACGAGCGAGCGGCGAGCGGCGGACAGCGAGCGAAGCGAGAGGCAGCACCGTCCCTGCTATACGAAAGCCCCATCCAGCCCTGTGCCACCCGGGGGGTTCCAGGGTGCTGAGATGGCTGACGTTTTGCTCCGCTCTCGACGGTCACCGCGCAATGCAAGAACAGGCCAAAAACTGGCCAAAACGGCCCAAAAACGGGCCAAAACTGGCCATTTTTGGCTGCACGAGCGAGCGGCGAGCGGCGGACAGCGAGCGAAGCGAGAGGCAGCACCGTCCCTGCTATACGAAAGCCCCATCCAGCCCTGTGCCACCCGGGGGGTTCCAGGGTGCTGAGATGGCTGACGTTTTGCTCCGCTCTCGACGGTCACCGCGCAATGCAAGAACAGGCCAAAAACTGGCCAAAACGGCCCAAAAACGGGCCAAAACTGGCCATTTTTGGCTGCACGAGCGAGCGGCGAGCGGCGGACAGCGAGCGAAGCGAGAGGCAGCACCGTCCCTGCTATACGAAAGCCCCATCCAGCCCTGTGCCACCCGGGGGGTTCCAGGGTGCTGAGATGGCTGACGTTTTGCTCCGCTCTCGACGGTCACCGCGCAATGCAAGAACAGGCCAAAAACTGGCCAAAACGGCCCAAAAACGGGCCAAAACTGGCCATTTTTGGCTGCGCGAGCGAGCGGCGAGCGGCGGACAGCGAGCGAAGCGAGAGGCAGCACCGTCCCTGCTATATACGAAAGCCCCATCCAGCCCTGTGCCACCCGGGGGGTTCCAGGGTGCTGAGATGGCTGACGTTTTGCTCCGCTCACGACGGTCACCGCACCACGCAAGAACGGACCATAAACAGGCCAAAACAGCCCAAAAACGGGCCAAAACTGGTCATTTTTGGCTGCGCGAGCGAGCGGCGAGCGGCGAACAGCGAGCGAAGCGTGAGGCAGCACCGTCCCTGCTATACGAAAGCCCCATCCAGCCCTGTGCCACCCGGGGGGTTCCAGGGTGCTGAGATGGCTGACGTTTTGCTCCGCTCACGACGGTCACCGCGCCATGCAAGAACGGACCAAAAACAGGCCAAAACAGCCCAAAAACGGGCCAAAACTGGCCATTTTTGGCTGAGCGAGCGAGCGGTGAGCGGCGAACAGCGAGCGAAGCGAGAGGCAGCACCGTCCCTGCTATACGAAAGCCCCATCCAGCCCTGTGCCACCCGGGGGGTTCCAGGGTGCTGAGATGGCTGACGTTTTGCTCCGCTCACGACGGTCGCCGTGCCACGCAAGAACGGACCAAAAACAGGCCAAAACAGCCCAAAAACGGGCCAAAACTGGCCATTTTAGGTTGCGCGAGCGAGCGGCGAGCGGCGAACAGCGAGCGAAGCGTGAGGCAGCACCGTCCCTGCTATACGAAAGCCCCATCCAGCCCTGTGCCACCCGGGGGGTTCCAAGGTGCTGAGATGGCTGACGTTTTGCTCCGCTCACGACGGTCACCGCGCCACGCCAGAACAGACCAAAAACAGGCCAAAACAGCCCAAAAACGGGCCAAAACTGGCCATTTTTGGCTGCGCGAGCGAGCGGCGAGCGGCGAACAGCGAGCGAAGCGAGAAGCAGCACCGTCCATGCTATACG
>NW_027021363.1:192500-195000 GCF_036884655.1 Musa acuminata AAA Group | reverse complement strand
CCTGTGCCACCCGGGGGGTTCCAGGGTGCTGAGATGGCTGACGTTTTGCTCCGCTCTCGACGGTCACCGCGCAATGCAAGAACAGGCCAAAAACTGGCCAAAACGGCCCAAAAACGGGCCAAAACTGGCCATTTTTGGCTGCACGAGCGAGCGGCGAGCGGCGGACAGCGAGCGAAGCGAGAGGCAGCACCGTCCCTGCTATACGAAAGCCCCATCCAGCCCTGTGCCACCCGGGGGGTTCCAGGGTGCTGAGATGGCTGACGTTTTGCTCCGCTCTCGACGGTCACCGCGCAATGCAAGAACAGGCCAAAAACTGGCCAAAACGGCCCAAAAACGGGCCAAAACTGGCCATTTTTGGCTGCGCGAGCGAGCGGCGAGCGGCGGACAGCGAGCGAAGCGAGAGGCAGCACCGTCCCTGCTATATACGAAAGCCCCATCCAGCCCTGTGCCACCCGGGGGGTTCCAGGGTGCTGAGATGGCTGACGTTTTGCTCCGCTCACGACGGTCACCGCACCACGCAAGAACGGACCATAAACAGGCCAAAACAGCCCAAAAACGGGCCAAAACTGGTCATTTTTGGCTGCGCGAGCGAGCGGCGAGCGGCGAACAGCGAGCGAAGCGTGAGGCAGCACCGTCCCTGCTATACGAAAGCCCCATCCAGCCCTGTGCCACCCGGGGGGTTCCAGGGTGCTGAGATGGCTGACGTTTTGCTCCGCTCACGACGGTCACCGCGCCATGCAAGAACGGACCAAAAACAGGCCAAAACAGCCCAAAAACGGGCCAAAACTGGCCATTTTTGGCTGCGCGAGCGAGCAGCGAGCGGCGGACAGCGAGCGAAGCGAGAGGCAGCACCGTCCCTGCTATACGAAAGCCCCATCCAGCCCTGTGCCACCCGGGGGGTTCCAGGGTGCTGAGATGGCTGACGTTTTGCTCCGCTCACGACGGTCGCCGCGGCACGCAAGAACAGGCCAAAAACTGGCCAAAACAGCCCAAAAACGGGCCAAAACTGGCCATTTTTTGCTGCGCGAGCGAGCGGAGAGCGGCGAACAGCGAGCGAAGCGCGAGGCAGCACCGTCCCTGCTATACGAAAGCCCCATCCAGCCCTGTGCCACCCGGGGGGTTCCAGGGTGCTGAGATGGCTGACATTTTGCTCCGCTCACGACGGTCACCGCGCCACACAAGAACAGCCCAAAAACAGGCCAAAACAGCCCAAAAACGGGCCAAAACTGGCCATTTTTGGCTGCGCGAGCGAGCGGCGAGCGGCGAACAGCGAGCGAAGCGAGAGGCAGCACCGTCCCTGCTATACGAAAGCCCCATCCAGCCCTGTGCCACCCGGGGGGTTCCAGGGTGCTGAGATGGCTGACGTTTTGCTCCGCTCACGACGGTCACCGCACCACGCAAGAACAGGCCAAAAACTGGCCAAAACAGCCCAAAAACGGGCCAAAACTGGCCATTTTTGGCTGCGCGAGCGAGCGGCGAGCGGCGAACAGCGAGCGAAGCGAGAGGCAGCACCGTCCCTGCTATACGAAAGCCCCATCCAGCCCTGTGCCACCCGGGGGGTTCCAGGGTGCTGAGATGGCTGACGTTTTGCTCCGCTCTCGACGGTCACCGCGCAATGCAAGAACAGGCCAAAAACTGGCCAAAACGGCCCAAAAACGGGCCAAAACTGGCCATTTTTGGCTGCGCGAGCGGCGAGCGGCGGACAGCGAGCGAAGCGAGAGGCAGCACCGTCCCTGCTATACGAAAGCCCCATCCAGCCCTGTGCCACCCGGGGGGTTCCAGGGTGCTGAGATGGCTGACGTTTTGCTCCGCTCTCGACGGTCACCGCGCAATGCAAGAACAGGCCAAAAACTGGCCAAAACGGCCCAAAAACGGGCCAAAACTGGCCATTTTTGGCTGCGCGAGCGAGCGGCGAGCGGCGGACAGCGAGCGAAGCGAGAGGCAGCACCGTCCCTGCTATACGAAAGCCCCATCCAGCCCTGTGCCACCCGGGGGGTTCCAGGGTGCTGAGATGGCTGACGTTTTGCTCCGCTCTCGACGGTCACCGCGCAATGCAAGAACAGGCCAAAAACTGGCCAAAACGGCCCAAAAACGGGCCAAAACTGGCCATTTTTGGCTGCACGAGCGAGCGGCGAGCGGCGGACAGCGAGCGAAGCGAGAGGCAGCACCGTCCCTGCTATACGAAAGCCCCATCCAGCCCTGTGCCACCCGGGGGGTTCCAGGGTGCTGAGATGGCTGACGTTTTGCTCCGCTCTCGACGGTCACCGCGCAATGCAAGAACAGGCCAAAAACTGGCCAAAACGGCCCAAAAACGGGCCAAAACTGGCCATTTTTGGCTGCACGAGCGAGCGGCGAGCGGCGGACAGCGAGCGAAGCGAGAGGCAGCACCGTCCCTGCTATACGAAAGCCCCATCCAGCCCTGTGCCACCCGGGGGGTTCCAGGGTGCTGAGATGGCTGACGTTTTGCTCCGCTCTCGACGGTCACCGCGCAATGCAAGAA
>NW_027021363.1:180000-182500 GCF_036884655.1 Musa acuminata AAA Group | reverse complement strand
AACAGGCCAAAACAGCCCAAAAACGGGCCAAAACTGGCCATTTTTGGCTGCGCGAGCGAGCGGCGAGCGGCGAACAGCGAGCGAAGCGAGAGGCAGCACCGTCCCTGCTATACGAAAGCCCCATCCAGCCCTGTGCCACCCGGGGGGTTCCAGGGTGCTGAGATGGCTGACGTTTTGCTCCGCTCACGACGGTCACCGCACCACGCAAGAACAGGCCAAAAACTGGCCAAAACAGCCCAAAAACGGGCCAAAACTGGCCATTTTTGGCTGCGCGAGCGAGCGGCGAGCGGCGAACAGCGAGCGAAGCGAGAGGCAGCACCGTCCCTGCTATACGAAAGCCCCATCCAGCCCTGTGCCACCCGGGGGGTTCCAGGGTGCTGAGATGGCTGACGTTTTGCTCCGCTCTCGACGGTCACCGCGCAATGCAAGAACAGGCCAAAAACTGGCCAAAACGGCCCAAAAACGGGCCAAAACTGGCCATTTTTGGCTGCGCGAGCGGCGAGCGGCGGACAGCGAGCGAAGCGAGAGGCAGCACCGTCCCTGCTATACGAAAGCCCCATCCAGCCCTGTGCCACCCGGGGGGTTCCAGGGTGCTGAGATGGCTGACGTTTTGCTCCGCTCTCGACGGTCACCGCGCAATGCAAGAACAGGCCAAAAACTGGCCAAAACGGCCCAAAAACGGGCCAAAACTGGCCATTTTTGGCTGCGCGAGCGAGCGGCGAGCGGCGGACAGCGAGCGAAGCGAGAGGCAGCACCGTCCCTGCTATACGAAAGCCCCATCCAGCCCTGTGCCACCCGGGGGGTTCCAGGGTGCTGAGATGGCTGACGTTTTGCTCCGCTCTCGACGGTCACCGCGCAATGCAAGAACAGGCCAAAAACTGGCCAAAACGGCCCAAAAACGGGCCAAAACTGGCCATTTTTGGCTGCACGAGCGAGCGGCGAGCGGCGGACAGCGAGCGAAGCGAGAGGCAGCACCGTCCCTGCTATACGAAAGCCCCATCCAGCCCTGTGCCACCCGGGGGGTTCCAGGGTGCTGAGATGGCTGACGTTTTGCTCCGCTCTCGACGGTCACCGCGCAATGCAAGAACAGGCCAAAAACTGGCCAAAACGGCCCAAAAACGGGCCAAAACTGGCCATTTTTGGCTGCACGAGCGAGCGGCGAGCGGCGGACAGCGAGCGAAGCGAGAGGCAGCACCGTCCCTGCTATACGAAAGCCCCATCCAGCCCTGTGCCACCCGGGGGGTTCCAGGGTGCTGAGATGGCTGACGTTTTGCTCCGCTCTCGACGGTCACCGCGCAATGCAAGAACAGGCCAAAAACTGGCCAAAACGGCCCAAAAACGGGCCAAAACTGGCCATTTTTGGCTGCACGAGCGAGCGGCGAGCGGCGGACAGCGAGCGAAGCGAGAGGCAGCACCGTCCCTGCTATACGAAAGCCCCATCCAGCCCTGTGCCACCCGGGGGGTTCCAGGGTGCTGAGATGGCTGACGTTTTGCTCCGCTCTCGACGGTCACCGCGCAATGCAAGAACAGGCCAAAAACTGGCCAAAACGGCCCAAAAACGGGCCAAAACTGGCCATTTTTGGCTGCACGAGCGAGCGGCGAGCGGCGGACAGCGAGCGAAGCGAGAGGCAGCACCGTCCCTGCTATACGAAAGCCCCATCCAGCCCTGTGCCACCCGGGGGGTTCCAGGGTGCTGAGATGGCTGACGTTTTGCTCCGCTCTCGACGGTCACCGCGCAATGCAAGAACAGGCCAAAAACTGGCCAAAACGGCCCAAAAACGGGCCAAAACTGGCCATTTTTGGCTGCGCGAGCGAGCGGCGAGCGGCGGACAGCGAGCGAAGCGAGAGGCAGCACCGTCCCTGCTATATACGAAAGCCCCATCCAGCCCTGTGCCACCCGGGGGGTTCCAGGGTGCTGAGATGGCTGACGTTTTGCTCCGCTCACGACGGTCACCGCACCACGCAAGAACGGACCATAAACAGGCCAAAACAGCCCAAAAACGGGCCAAAACTGGTCATTTTTGGCTGCGCGAGCGAGCGGCGAGCGGCGAACAGCGAGCGAAGCGTGAGGCAGCACCGTCCCTGCTATACGAAAGCCCCATCCAGCCCTGTGCCACCCGGGGGGTTCCAGGGTGCTGAGATGGCTGACGTTTTGCTCCGCTCACGACGGTCACCGCGCCATGCAAGAACGGACCAAAAACAGGCCAAAACAGCCCAAAAACGGGCCAAAACTGGCCATTTTTGGCTGAGCGAGCGAGCGGTGAGCGGCGAACAGCGAGCGAAGCGAGAGGCAGCACCGTCCCTGCTATACGAAAGCCCCATCCAGCCCTGTGCCACCCGGGGGGTTCCAGGGTGCTGAGATGGCTGACGTTTTGCTCCGCTCACGACGGTCGCCGTGCCACGCAAGAACGGACCAAAAACAGGCCAAAACAGCCCAAAAACGGGCCAAAACTGGCCATTTTAGGTTGCGCGAGCGAGCGGCGAGCGGCGAACAGCGAGC
>NW_027021363.1:157500-160000 GCF_036884655.1 Musa acuminata AAA Group | reverse complement strand
CGAAAGCCCCATCCAGCCCTGTGCCACCCGGGGGGTTCCAGGGTGCTGAGATGGCTGACATTTTGCTCCGCTCACGACGGTCACCGCGCCACACAAGAACAGCCCAAAAACAGGCCAAAACAGCCCAAAAACGGGCCAAAACTGGCCATTTTTGGCTGCGCGAGCGAGCGGCGAGCGGCGAACAGCGAGCGAAGCGAGAGGCAGCACCGTCCCTGCTATACGAAAGCCCCATCCAGCCCTGTGCCACCCGGGGGGTTCCAGGGTGCTGAGATGGCTGACGTTTTGCTCCGCTCACGACGGTCACCGCACCACGCAAGAACAGGCCAAAAACTGGCCAAAACAGCCCAAAAACGGGCCAAAACTGGCCATTTTTGGCTGCGCGAGCGAGCGGCGAGCGGCGAACAGCGAGCGAAGCGAGAGGCAGCACCGTCCCTGCTATACGAAAGCCCCATCCAGCCCTGTGCCACCCGGGGGGTTCCAGGGTGCTGAGATGGCTGACGTTTTGCTCCGCTCTCGACGGTCACCGCGCAATGCAAGAACAGGCCAAAAACTGGCCAAAACGGCCCAAAAACGGGCCAAAACTGGCCATTTTTGGCTGCGCGAGCGGCGAGCGGCGGACAGCGAGCGAAGCGAGAGGCAGCACCGTCCCTGCTATACGAAAGCCCCATCCAGCCCTGTGCCACCCGGGGGGTTCCAGGGTGCTGAGATGGCTGACGTTTTGCTCCGCTCTCGACGGTCACCGCGCAATGCAAGAACAGGCCAAAAACTGGCCAAAACGGCCCAAAAACGGGCCAAAACTGGCCATTTTTGGCTGCGCGAGCGAGCGGCGAGCGGCGGACAGCGAGCGAAGCGAGAGGCAGCACCGTCCCTGCTATACGAAAGCCCCATCCAGCCCTGTGCCACCCGGGGGGTTCCAGGGTGCTGAGATGGCTGACGTTTTGCTCCGCTCTCGACGGTCACCGCGCAATGCAAGAACAGGCCAAAAACTGGCCAAAACGGCCCAAAAACGGGCCAAAACTGGCCATTTTTGGCTGCACGAGCGAGCGGCGAGCGGCGGACAGCGAGCGAAGCGAGAGGCAGCACCGTCCCTGCTATACGAAAGCCCCATCCAGCCCTGTGCCACCCGGGGGGTTCCAGGGTGCTGAGATGGCTGACGTTTTGCTCCGCTCTCGACGGTCACCGCGCAATGCAAGAACAGGCCAAAAACTGGCCAAAACGGCCCAAAAACGGGCCAAAACTGGCCATTTTTGGCTGCACGAGCGAGCGGCGAGCGGCGGACAGCGAGCGAAGCGAGAGGCAGCACCGTCCCTGCTATACGAAAGCCCCATCCAGCCCTGTGCCACCCGGGGGGTTCCAGGGTGCTGAGATGGCTGACGTTTTGCTCCGCTCTCGACGGTCACCGCGCAATGCAAGAACAGGCCAAAAACTGGCCAAAACGGCCCAAAAACGGGCCAAAACTGGCCATTTTTGGCTGCACGAGCGAGCGGCGAGCGGCGGACAGCGAGCGAAGCGAGAGGCAGCACCGTCCCTGCTATACGAAAGCCCCATCCAGCCCTGTGCCACCCGGGGGGTTCCAGGGTGCTGAGATGGCTGACGTTTTGCTCCGCTCTCGACGGTCACCGCGCAATGCAAGAACAGGCCAAAAACTGGCCAAAACGGCCCAAAAACGGGCCAAAACTGGCCATTTTTGGCTGCACGAGCGAGCGGCGAGCGGCGGACAGCGAGCGAAGCGAGAGGCAGCACCGTCCCTGCTATACGAAAGCCCCATCCAGCCCTGTGCCACCCGGGGGGTTCCAGGGTGCTGAGATGGCTGACGTTTTGCTCCGCTCTCGACGGTCACCGCGCAATGCAAGAACAGGCCAAAAACTGGCCAAAACGGCCCAAAAACGGGCCAAAACTGGCCATTTTTGGCTGCGCGAGCGAGCGGCGAGCGGCGGACAGCGAGCGAAGCGAGAGGCAGCACCGTCCCTGCTATATACGAAAGCCCCATCCAGCCCTGTGCCACCCGGGGGGTTCCAGGGTGCTGAGATGGCTGACGTTTTGCTCCGCTCACGACGGTCACCGCACCACGCAAGAACGGACCATAAACAGGCCAAAACAGCCCAAAAACGGGCCAAAACTGGTCATTTTTGGCTGCGCGAGCGAGCGGCGAGCGGCGAACAGCGAGCGAAGCGTGAGGCAGCACCGTCCCTGCTATACGAAAGCCCCATCCAGCCCTGTGCCACCCGGGGGGTTCCAGGGTGCTGAGATGGCTGACGTTTTGCTCCGCTCACGACGGTCACCGCGCCATGCAAGAACGGACCAAAAACAGGCCAAAACAGCCCAAAAACGGGCCAAAACTGGCCATTTTTGGCTGAGCGAGCGAGCGGTGAGCGGCGAACAGCGAGCGAAGCGAGAGGCAGCACCGTCCCTGCTATACGAAAGCCCCATCCAGCCCTGTGCCACCCGGGGGGTTCCAGGGTGCTGAGATGGCTGACGTTTTGCTCCGCTCACGACGGTC
>NW_027021363.1:135000-137500 GCF_036884655.1 Musa acuminata AAA Group | reverse complement strand
AAACTGGCCAAAACAGCCCAAAAACGGGCCAAAACTGGCCATTTTTGGCTGCGCGAGCGAGCGGCGAGCGGCGAACAGCGAGCGAAGCGAGAGGCAGCACCGTCCCTGCTATACGAAAGCCCCATCCAGCCCTGTGCCACCCGGGGGGTTCCAGGGTGCTGAGATGGCTGACGTTTTGCTCCGCTCTCGACGGTCACCGCGCAATGCAAGAACAGGCCAAAAACTGGCCAAAACGGCCCAAAAACGGGCCAAAACTGGCCATTTTTGGCTGCGCGAGCGGCGAGCGGCGGACAGCGAGCGAAGCGAGAGGCAGCACCGTCCCTGCTATACGAAAGCCCCATCCAGCCCTGTGCCACCCGGGGGGTTCCAGGGTGCTGAGATGGCTGACGTTTTGCTCCGCTCTCGACGGTCACCGCGCAATGCAAGAACAGGCCAAAAACTGGCCAAAACGGCCCAAAAACGGGCCAAAACTGGCCATTTTTGGCTGCGCGAGCGAGCGGCGAGCGGCGGACAGCGAGCGAAGCGAGAGGCAGCACCGTCCCTGCTATACGAAAGCCCCATCCAGCCCTGTGCCACCCGGGGGGTTCCAGGGTGCTGAGATGGCTGACGTTTTGCTCCGCTCTCGACGGTCACCGCGCAATGCAAGAACAGGCCAAAAACTGGCCAAAACGGCCCAAAAACGGGCCAAAACTGGCCATTTTTGGCTGCACGAGCGAGCGGCGAGCGGCGGACAGCGAGCGAAGCGAGAGGCAGCACCGTCCCTGCTATACGAAAGCCCCATCCAGCCCTGTGCCACCCGGGGGGTTCCAGGGTGCTGAGATGGCTGACGTTTTGCTCCGCTCTCGACGGTCACCGCGCAATGCAAGAACAGGCCAAAAACTGGCCAAAACGGCCCAAAAACGGGCCAAAACTGGCCATTTTTGGCTGCACGAGCGAGCGGCGAGCGGCGGACAGCGAGCGAAGCGAGAGGCAGCACCGTCCCTGCTATACGAAAGCCCCATCCAGCCCTGTGCCACCCGGGGGGTTCCAGGGTGCTGAGATGGCTGACGTTTTGCTCCGCTCTCGACGGTCACCGCGCAATGCAAGAACAGGCCAAAAACTGGCCAAAACGGCCCAAAAACGGGCCAAAACTGGCCATTTTTGGCTGCACGAGCGAGCGGCGAGCGGCGGACAGCGAGCGAAGCGAGAGGCAGCACCGTCCCTGCTATACGAAAGCCCCATCCAGCCCTGTGCCACCCGGGGGGTTCCAGGGTGCTGAGATGGCTGACGTTTTGCTCCGCTCTCGACGGTCACCGCGCAATGCAAGAACAGGCCAAAAACTGGCCAAAACGGCCCAAAAACGGGCCAAAACTGGCCATTTTTGGCTGCACGAGCGAGCGGCGAGCGGCGGACAGCGAGCGAAGCGAGAGGCAGCACCGTCCCTGCTATACGAAAGCCCCATCCAGCCCTGTGCCACCCGGGGGGTTCCAGGGTGCTGAGATGGCTGACGTTTTGCTCCGCTCTCGACGGTCACCGCGCAATGCAAGAACAGGCCAAAAACTGGCCAAAACGGCCCAAAAACGGGCCAAAACTGGCCATTTTTGGCTGCGCGAGCGAGCGGCGAGCGGCGGACAGCGAGCGAAGCGAGAGGCAGCACCGTCCCTGCTATATACGAAAGCCCCATCCAGCCCTGTGCCACCCGGGGGGTTCCAGGGTGCTGAGATGGCTGACGTTTTGCTCCGCTCACGACGGTCACCGCACCACGCAAGAACGGACCATAAACAGGCCAAAACAGCCCAAAAACGGGCCAAAACTGGTCATTTTTGGCTGCGCGAGCGAGCGGCGAGCGGCGAACAGCGAGCGAAGCGTGAGGCAGCACCGTCCCTGCTATACGAAAGCCCCATCCAGCCCTGTGCCACCCGGGGGGTTCCAGGGTGCTGAGATGGCTGACGTTTTGCTCCGCTCACGACGGTCACCGCGCCATGCAAGAACGGACCAAAAACAGGCCAAAACAGCCCAAAAACGGGCCAAAACTGGCCATTTTTGGCTGAGCGAGCGAGCGGTGAGCGGCGAACAGCGAGCGAAGCGAGAGGCAGCACCGTCCCTGCTATACGAAAGCCCCATCCAGCCCTGTGCCACCCGGGGGGTTCCAGGGTGCTGAGATGGCTGACGTTTTGCTCCGCTCACGACGGTCGCCGTGCCACGCAAGAACGGACCAAAAACAGGCCAAAACAGCCCAAAAACGGGCCAAAACTGGCCATTTTAGGTTGCGCGAGCGAGCGGCGAGCGGCGAACAGCGAGCGAAGCGTGAGGCAGCACCGT
This sequence comes from Musa acuminata AAA Group, assembly GCF_036884655.1. Lineage (NCBI taxonomy): Eukaryota > Viridiplantae > Streptophyta > Magnoliopsida > Zingiberales > Musaceae > Musa > Musa acuminata. The sequence continues at coordinate 135,199 of NW_027021363.1, read as the reverse complement.
CCCTGCTATACGAAAGCCCCATCCAGCCCTGTGCCACCCGGGGGGTTCCAAGGTGCTGAGATGGCTGACGTTTTGCTCCGCTCACGACGGTCACCGCGCCACGCCAGAACAGACCAAAAACAGGCCAAAACAGCCCAAAAACGGGCCAAAACTGGCCATTTTTGGCTGCGCGAGCGAGCGGCGAGCGGCGAACAGCGAG
>NW_027021363.1:112500-115000 GCF_036884655.1 Musa acuminata AAA Group | reverse complement strand
TGCTATACGAAAGCCCCATCCAGCCCTGTGCCACCCGGGGGGTTCCAGGGTGCTGAGATGGCTGACGTTTTGCTCCGCTCACGACGGTCACCGCACCACGCAAGAACAGGCCAAAAACTGGCCAAAACAGCCCAAAAACGGGCCAAAACTGGCCATTTTTGGCTGCGCGAGCGAGCGGCGAGCGGCGAACAGCGAGCGAAGCGAGAGGCAGCACCGTCCCTGCTATACGAAAGCCCCATCCAGCCCTGTGCCACCCGGGGGGTTCCAGGGTGCTGAGATGGCTGACGTTTTGCTCCGCTCTCGACGGTCACCGCGCAATGCAAGAACAGGCCAAAAACTGGCCAAAACGGCCCAAAAACGGGCCAAAACTGGCCATTTTTGGCTGCGCGAGCGGCGAGCGGCGGACAGCGAGCGAAGCGAGAGGCAGCACCGTCCCTGCTATACGAAAGCCCCATCCAGCCCTGTGCCACCCGGGGGGTTCCAGGGTGCTGAGATGGCTGACGTTTTGCTCCGCTCTCGACGGTCACCGCGCAATGCAAGAACAGGCCAAAAACTGGCCAAAACGGCCCAAAAACGGGCCAAAACTGGCCATTTTTGGCTGCGCGAGCGAGCGGCGAGCGGCGGACAGCGAGCGAAGCGAGAGGCAGCACCGTCCCTGCTATACGAAAGCCCCATCCAGCCCTGTGCCACCCGGGGGGTTCCAGGGTGCTGAGATGGCTGACGTTTTGCTCCGCTCTCGACGGTCACCGCGCAATGCAAGAACAGGCCAAAAACTGGCCAAAACGGCCCAAAAACGGGCCAAAACTGGCCATTTTTGGCTGCACGAGCGAGCGGCGAGCGGCGGACAGCGAGCGAAGCGAGAGGCAGCACCGTCCCTGCTATACGAAAGCCCCATCCAGCCCTGTGCCACCCGGGGGGTTCCAGGGTGCTGAGATGGCTGACGTTTTGCTCCGCTCTCGACGGTCACCGCGCAATGCAAGAACAGGCCAAAAACTGGCCAAAACGGCCCAAAAACGGGCCAAAACTGGCCATTTTTGGCTGCACGAGCGAGCGGCGAGCGGCGGACAGCGAGCGAAGCGAGAGGCAGCACCGTCCCTGCTATACGAAAGCCCCATCCAGCCCTGTGCCACCCGGGGGGTTCCAGGGTGCTGAGATGGCTGACGTTTTGCTCCGCTCTCGACGGTCACCGCGCAATGCAAGAACAGGCCAAAAACTGGCCAAAACGGCCCAAAAACGGGCCAAAACTGGCCATTTTTGGCTGCACGAGCGAGCGGCGAGCGGCGGACAGCGAGCGAAGCGAGAGGCAGCACCGTCCCTGCTATACGAAAGCCCCATCCAGCCCTGTGCCACCCGGGGGGTTCCAGGGTGCTGAGATGGCTGACGTTTTGCTCCGCTCTCGACGGTCACCGCGCAATGCAAGAACAGGCCAAAAACTGGCCAAAACGGCCCAAAAACGGGCCAAAACTGGCCATTTTTGGCTGCACGAGCGAGCGGCGAGCGGCGGACAGCGAGCGAAGCGAGAGGCAGCACCGTCCCTGCTATACGAAAGCCCCATCCAGCCCTGTGCCACCCGGGGGGTTCCAGGGTGCTGAGATGGCTGACGTTTTGCTCCGCTCTCGACGGTCACCGCGCAATGCAAGAACAGGCCAAAAACTGGCCAAAACGGCCCAAAAACGGGCCAAAACTGGCCATTTTTGGCTGCGCGAGCGAGCGGCGAGCGGCGGACAGCGAGCGAAGCGAGAGGCAGCACCGTCCCTGCTATATACGAAAGCCCCATCCAGCCCTGTGCCACCCGGGGGGTTCCAGGGTGCTGAGATGGCTGACGTTTTGCTCCGCTCACGACGGTCACCGCACCACGCAAGAACGGACCATAAACAGGCCAAAACAGCCCAAAAACGGGCCAAAACTGGTCATTTTTGGCTGCGCGAGCGAGCGGCGAGCGGCGAACAGCGAGCGAAGCGTGAGGCAGCACCGTCCCTGCTATACGAAAGCCCCATCCAGCCCTGTGCCACCCGGGGGGTTCCAGGGTGCTGAGATGGCTGACGTTTTGCTCCGCTCACGACGGTCACCGCGCCATGCAAGAACGGACCAAAAACAGGCCAAAACAGCCCAAAAACGGGCCAAAACTGGCCATTTTTGGCTGAGCGAGCGAGCGGTGAGCGGCGAACAGCGAGCGAAGCGAGAGGCAGCACCGTCCCTGCTATACGAAAGCCCCATCCAGCCCTGTGCCACCCGGGGGGTTCCAGGGTGCTGAGATGGCTGACGTTTTGCTCCGCTCACGACGGTCGCCGTGCCACGCAAGAACGGACCAAAAACAGGCCAAAACAGCCCAAAAACGGGCCAAAACTGGCCATTTTAGGTTGCGCGAGCGAGCGGCGAGCGGCGAACAGCGAGCGAAGCGTGAGGCAGCACCGTCCCTGCTATACGAAAGCCCCATCCAGCCCTGTGCCACCCGGGGGGTTCCAAGGTGCTGAGATGGCTGACGTTTTGCTCCGCTCAC
>NW_027021363.1:90000-92500 GCF_036884655.1 Musa acuminata AAA Group | reverse complement strand
ACAGCCCAAAAACAGGCCAAAACAGCCCAAAAACGGGCCAAAACTGGCCATTTTTGGCTGCGCGAGCGAGCGGCGAGCGGCGAACAGCGAGCGAAGCGAGAGGCAGCACCGTCCCTGCTATACGAAAGCCCCATCCAGCCCTGTGCCACCCGGGGGGTTCCAGGGTGCTGAGATGGCTGACGTTTTGCTCCGCTCACGACGGTCACCGCACCACGCAAGAACAGGCCAAAAACTGGCCAAAACAGCCCAAAAACGGGCCAAAACTGGCCATTTTTGGCTGCGCGAGCGAGCGGCGAGCGGCGAACAGCGAGCGAAGCGAGAGGCAGCACCGTCCCTGCTATACGAAAGCCCCATCCAGCCCTGTGCCACCCGGGGGGTTCCAGGGTGCTGAGATGGCTGACGTTTTGCTCCGCTCTCGACGGTCACCGCGCAATGCAAGAACAGGCCAAAAACTGGCCAAAACGGCCCAAAAACGGGCCAAAACTGGCCATTTTTGGCTGCGCGAGCGGCGAGCGGCGGACAGCGAGCGAAGCGAGAGGCAGCACCGTCCCTGCTATACGAAAGCCCCATCCAGCCCTGTGCCACCCGGGGGGTTCCAGGGTGCTGAGATGGCTGACGTTTTGCTCCGCTCTCGACGGTCACCGCGCAATGCAAGAACAGGCCAAAAACTGGCCAAAACGGCCCAAAAACGGGCCAAAACTGGCCATTTTTGGCTGCGCGAGCGAGCGGCGAGCGGCGGACAGCGAGCGAAGCGAGAGGCAGCACCGTCCCTGCTATACGAAAGCCCCATCCAGCCCTGTGCCACCCGGGGGGTTCCAGGGTGCTGAGATGGCTGACGTTTTGCTCCGCTCTCGACGGTCACCGCGCAATGCAAGAACAGGCCAAAAACTGGCCAAAACGGCCCAAAAACGGGCCAAAACTGGCCATTTTTGGCTGCACGAGCGAGCGGCGAGCGGCGGACAGCGAGCGAAGCGAGAGGCAGCACCGTCCCTGCTATACGAAAGCCCCATCCAGCCCTGTGCCACCCGGGGGGTTCCAGGGTGCTGAGATGGCTGACGTTTTGCTCCGCTCTCGACGGTCACCGCGCAATGCAAGAACAGGCCAAAAACTGGCCAAAACGGCCCAAAAACGGGCCAAAACTGGCCATTTTTGGCTGCACGAGCGAGCGGCGAGCGGCGGACAGCGAGCGAAGCGAGAGGCAGCACCGTCCCTGCTATACGAAAGCCCCATCCAGCCCTGTGCCACCCGGGGGGTTCCAGGGTGCTGAGATGGCTGACGTTTTGCTCCGCTCTCGACGGTCACCGCGCAATGCAAGAACAGGCCAAAAACTGGCCAAAACGGCCCAAAAACGGGCCAAAACTGGCCATTTTTGGCTGCACGAGCGAGCGGCGAGCGGCGGACAGCGAGCGAAGCGAGAGGCAGCACCGTCCCTGCTATACGAAAGCCCCATCCAGCCCTGTGCCACCCGGGGGGTTCCAGGGTGCTGAGATGGCTGACGTTTTGCTCCGCTCTCGACGGTCACCGCGCAATGCAAGAACAGGCCAAAAACTGGCCAAAACGGCCCAAAAACGGGCCAAAACTGGCCATTTTTGGCTGCACGAGCGAGCGGCGAGCGGCGGACAGCGAGCGAAGCGAGAGGCAGCACCGTCCCTGCTATACGAAAGCCCCATCCAGCCCTGTGCCACCCGGGGGGTTCCAGGGTGCTGAGATGGCTGACGTTTTGCTCCGCTCTCGACGGTCACCGCGCAATGCAAGAACAGGCCAAAAACTGGCCAAAACGGCCCAAAAACGGGCCAAAACTGGCCATTTTTGGCTGCGCGAGCGAGCGGCGAGCGGCGGACAGCGAGCGAAGCGAGAGGCAGCACCGTCCCTGCTATATACGAAAGCCCCATCCAGCCCTGTGCCACCCGGGGGGTTCCAGGGTGCTGAGATGGCTGACGTTTTGCTCCGCTCACGACGGTCACCGCACCACGCAAGAACGGACCATAAACAGGCCAAAACAGCCCAAAAACGGGCCAAAACTGGTCATTTTTGGCTGCGCGAGCGAGCGGCGAGCGGCGAACAGCGAGCGAAGCGTGAGGCAGCACCGTCCCTGCTATACGAAAGCCCCATCCAGCCCTGTGCCACCCGGGGGGTTCCAGGGTGCTGAGATGGCTGACGTTTTGCTCCGCTCACGACGGTCACCGCGCCATGCAAGAACGGACCAAAAACAGGCCAAAACAGCCCAAAAACGGGCCAAAACTGGCCATTTTTGGCTGAGCGAGCGAGCGGTGAGCGGCGAACAGCGAGCGAAGCGAGAGGCAGCACCGTCCCTGCTATACGAAAGCCCCATCCAGCCCTGTGCCACCCGGGGGGTTCCAGGGTGCTGAGATGGCTGACGTTTTGCTCCGCTCACGACGGTCGCCGTGCCACGCAAGAACGGACCAAAAACAGGCCAAAACAGCCCAAAAACGGGCCAAAACTGGCCATTTTAGGTTGCGCGAGCGAGCGGCGAGCGGCG
>NW_027021363.1:67500-70000 GCF_036884655.1 Musa acuminata AAA Group | reverse complement strand
CACCGTCCCTGCTATACGAAAGCCCCATCCAGCCCTGTGCCACCCGGGGGGTTCCAGGGTGCTGAGATGGCTGACATTTTGCTCCGCTCACGACGGTCACCGCGCCACACAAGAACAGCCCAAAAACAGGCCAAAACAGCCCAAAAACGGGCCAAAACTGGCCATTTTTGGCTGCGCGAGCGAGCGGCGAGCGGCGAACAGCGAGCGAAGCGAGAGGCAGCACCGTCCCTGCTATACGAAAGCCCCATCCAGCCCTGTGCCACCCGGGGGGTTCCAGGGTGCTGAGATGGCTGACGTTTTGCTCCGCTCACGACGGTCACCGCACCACGCAAGAACAGGCCAAAAACTGGCCAAAACAGCCCAAAAACGGGCCAAAACTGGCCATTTTTGGCTGCGCGAGCGAGCGGCGAGCGGCGAACAGCGAGCGAAGCGAGAGGCAGCACCGTCCCTGCTATACGAAAGCCCCATCCAGCCCTGTGCCACCCGGGGGGTTCCAGGGTGCTGAGATGGCTGACGTTTTGCTCCGCTCTCGACGGTCACCGCGCAATGCAAGAACAGGCCAAAAACTGGCCAAAACGGCCCAAAAACGGGCCAAAACTGGCCATTTTTGGCTGCGCGAGCGGCGAGCGGCGGACAGCGAGCGAAGCGAGAGGCAGCACCGTCCCTGCTATACGAAAGCCCCATCCAGCCCTGTGCCACCCGGGGGGTTCCAGGGTGCTGAGATGGCTGACGTTTTGCTCCGCTCTCGACGGTCACCGCGCAATGCAAGAACAGGCCAAAAACTGGCCAAAACGGCCCAAAAACGGGCCAAAACTGGCCATTTTTGGCTGCGCGAGCGAGCGGCGAGCGGCGGACAGCGAGCGAAGCGAGAGGCAGCACCGTCCCTGCTATACGAAAGCCCCATCCAGCCCTGTGCCACCCGGGGGGTTCCAGGGTGCTGAGATGGCTGACGTTTTGCTCCGCTCTCGACGGTCACCGCGCAATGCAAGAACAGGCCAAAAACTGGCCAAAACGGCCCAAAAACGGGCCAAAACTGGCCATTTTTGGCTGCACGAGCGAGCGGCGAGCGGCGGACAGCGAGCGAAGCGAGAGGCAGCACCGTCCCTGCTATACGAAAGCCCCATCCAGCCCTGTGCCACCCGGGGGGTTCCAGGGTGCTGAGATGGCTGACGTTTTGCTCCGCTCTCGACGGTCACCGCGCAATGCAAGAACAGGCCAAAAACTGGCCAAAACGGCCCAAAAACGGGCCAAAACTGGCCATTTTTGGCTGCACGAGCGAGCGGCGAGCGGCGGACAGCGAGCGAAGCGAGAGGCAGCACCGTCCCTGCTATACGAAAGCCCCATCCAGCCCTGTGCCACCCGGGGGGTTCCAGGGTGCTGAGATGGCTGACGTTTTGCTCCGCTCTCGACGGTCACCGCGCAATGCAAGAACAGGCCAAAAACTGGCCAAAACGGCCCAAAAACGGGCCAAAACTGGCCATTTTTGGCTGCACGAGCGAGCGGCGAGCGGCGGACAGCGAGCGAAGCGAGAGGCAGCACCGTCCCTGCTATACGAAAGCCCCATCCAGCCCTGTGCCACCCGGGGGGTTCCAGGGTGCTGAGATGGCTGACGTTTTGCTCCGCTCTCGACGGTCACCGCGCAATGCAAGAACAGGCCAAAAACTGGCCAAAACGGCCCAAAAACGGGCCAAAACTGGCCATTTTTGGCTGCACGAGCGAGCGGCGAGCGGCGGACAGCGAGCGAAGCGAGAGGCAGCACCGTCCCTGCTATACGAAAGCCCCATCCAGCCCTGTGCCACCCGGGGGGTTCCAGGGTGCTGAGATGGCTGACGTTTTGCTCCGCTCTCGACGGTCACCGCGCAATGCAAGAACAGGCCAAAAACTGGCCAAAACGGCCCAAAAACGGGCCAAAACTGGCCATTTTTGGCTGCGCGAGCGAGCGGCGAGCGGCGGACAGCGAGCGAAGCGAGAGGCAGCACCGTCCCTGCTATATACGAAAGCCCCATCCAGCCCTGTGCCACCCGGGGGGTTCCAGGGTGCTGAGATGGCTGACGTTTTGCTCCGCTCACGACGGTCACCGCACCACGCAAGAACGGACCATAAACAGGCCAAAACAGCCCAAAAACGGGCCAAAACTGGTCATTTTTGGCTGCGCGAGCGAGCGGCGAGCGGCGAACAGCGAGCGAAGCGTGAGGCAGCACCGTCCCTGCTATACGAAAGCCCCATCCAGCCCTGTGCCACCCGGGGGGTTCCAGGGTGCTGAGATGGCTGACGTTTTGCTCCGCTCACGACGGTCACCGCGCCATGCAAGAACGGACCAAAAACAGGCCAAAACAGCCCAAAAACGGGCCAAAACTGGCCATTTTTGGCTGAGCGAGCGAGCGGTGAGCGGCGAACAGCGAGCGAAGCGAGAGGCAGCACCGTCCCTGCTATACGAAAGCCCCATCCAGCCCTGTGCCACCCGGGGGGTTCCAGGGTGCTGAGATGGCTGACGTTTTGC
>NW_027021363.1:45000-47500 GCF_036884655.1 Musa acuminata AAA Group | reverse complement strand
ACGCAAGAACAGGCCAAAAACTGGCCAAAACAGCCCAAAAACGGGCCAAAACTGGCCATTTTTTGCTGCGCGAGCGAGCGGAGAGCGGCGAACAGCGAGCGAAGCGCGAGGCAGCACCGTCCCTGCTATACGAAAGCCCCATCCAGCCCTGTGCCACCCGGGGGGTTCCAGGGTGCTGAGATGGCTGACATTTTGCTCCGCTCACGACGGTCACCGCGCCACACAAGAACAGCCCAAAAACAGGCCAAAACAGCCCAAAAACGGGCCAAAACTGGCCATTTTTGGCTGCGCGAGCGAGCGGCGAGCGGCGAACAGCGAGCGAAGCGAGAGGCAGCACCGTCCCTGCTATACGAAAGCCCCATCCAGCCCTGTGCCACCCGGGGGGTTCCAGGGTGCTGAGATGGCTGACGTTTTGCTCCGCTCACGACGGTCACCGCACCACGCAAGAACAGGCCAAAAACTGGCCAAAACAGCCCAAAAACGGGCCAAAACTGGCCATTTTTGGCTGCGCGAGCGAGCGGCGAGCGGCGAACAGCGAGCGAAGCGAGAGGCAGCACCGTCCCTGCTATACGAAAGCCCCATCCAGCCCTGTGCCACCCGGGGGGTTCCAGGGTGCTGAGATGGCTGACGTTTTGCTCCGCTCTCGACGGTCACCGCGCAATGCAAGAACAGGCCAAAAACTGGCCAAAACGGCCCAAAAACGGGCCAAAACTGGCCATTTTTGGCTGCGCGAGCGGCGAGCGGCGGACAGCGAGCGAAGCGAGAGGCAGCACCGTCCCTGCTATACGAAAGCCCCATCCAGCCCTGTGCCACCCGGGGGGTTCCAGGGTGCTGAGATGGCTGACGTTTTGCTCCGCTCTCGACGGTCACCGCGCAATGCAAGAACAGGCCAAAAACTGGCCAAAACGGCCCAAAAACGGGCCAAAACTGGCCATTTTTGGCTGCGCGAGCGAGCGGCGAGCGGCGGACAGCGAGCGAAGCGAGAGGCAGCACCGTCCCTGCTATACGAAAGCCCCATCCAGCCCTGTGCCACCCGGGGGGTTCCAGGGTGCTGAGATGGCTGACGTTTTGCTCCGCTCTCGACGGTCACCGCGCAATGCAAGAACAGGCCAAAAACTGGCCAAAACGGCCCAAAAACGGGCCAAAACTGGCCATTTTTGGCTGCACGAGCGAGCGGCGAGCGGCGGACAGCGAGCGAAGCGAGAGGCAGCACCGTCCCTGCTATACGAAAGCCCCATCCAGCCCTGTGCCACCCGGGGGGTTCCAGGGTGCTGAGATGGCTGACGTTTTGCTCCGCTCTCGACGGTCACCGCGCAATGCAAGAACAGGCCAAAAACTGGCCAAAACGGCCCAAAAACGGGCCAAAACTGGCCATTTTTGGCTGCACGAGCGAGCGGCGAGCGGCGGACAGCGAGCGAAGCGAGAGGCAGCACCGTCCCTGCTATACGAAAGCCCCATCCAGCCCTGTGCCACCCGGGGGGTTCCAGGGTGCTGAGATGGCTGACGTTTTGCTCCGCTCTCGACGGTCACCGCGCAATGCAAGAACAGGCCAAAAACTGGCCAAAACGGCCCAAAAACGGGCCAAAACTGGCCATTTTTGGCTGCACGAGCGAGCGGCGAGCGGCGGACAGCGAGCGAAGCGAGAGGCAGCACCGTCCCTGCTATACGAAAGCCCCATCCAGCCCTGTGCCACCCGGGGGGTTCCAGGGTGCTGAGATGGCTGACGTTTTGCTCCGCTCTCGACGGTCACCGCGCAATGCAAGAACAGGCCAAAAACTGGCCAAAACGGCCCAAAAACGGGCCAAAACTGGCCATTTTTGGCTGCACGAGCGAGCGGCGAGCGGCGGACAGCGAGCGAAGCGAGAGGCAGCACCGTCCCTGCTATACGAAAGCCCCATCCAGCCCTGTGCCACCCGGGGGGTTCCAGGGTGCTGAGATGGCTGACGTTTTGCTCCGCTCTCGACGGTCACCGCGCAATGCAAGAACAGGCCAAAAACTGGCCAAAACGGCCCAAAAACGGGCCAAAACTGGCCATTTTTGGCTGCGCGAGCGAGCGGCGAGCGGCGGACAGCGAGCGAAGCGAGAGGCAGCACCGTCCCTGCTATATACGAAAGCCCCATCCAGCCCTGTGCCACCCGGGGGGTTCCAGGGTGCTGAGATGGCTGACGTTTTGCTCCGCTCACGACGGTCACCGCACCACGCAAGAACGGACCATAAACAGGCCAAAACAGCCCAAAAACGGGCCAAAACTGGTCATTTTTGGCTGCGCGAGCGAGCGGCGAGCGGCGAACAGCGAGCGAAGCGTGAGGCAGCACCGTCCCTGCTATACGAAAGCCCCATCCAGCCCTGTGCCACCCGGGGGGTTCCAGGGTGCTGAGATGGCTGACGTTTTGCTCCGCTCACGACGGTCACCGCGCCATGCAAGAACGGACCAAAAACAGGCCAAAACAGCCCAAAAACGGGCCAAAACTGGCCATTTTTGGCTGAGCGAGCGAGCGGT
>NW_027021363.1:22500-25000 GCF_036884655.1 Musa acuminata AAA Group | reverse complement strand
AGAGGCAGCACCGTCCCTGCTATACGAAAGCCCCATCCAGCCCTGTGCCACCCGGGGGGTTCCAGGGTGCTGAGATGGCTGACGTTTTGCTCCGCTCACGACGGTCGCCGCGGCACGCAAGAACAGGCCAAAAACTGGCCAAAACAGCCCAAAAACGGGCCAAAACTGGCCATTTTTTGCTGCGCGAGCGAGCGGAGAGCGGCGAACAGCGAGCGAAGCGCGAGGCAGCACCGTCCCTGCTATACGAAAGCCCCATCCAGCCCTGTGCCACCCGGGGGGTTCCAGGGTGCTGAGATGGCTGACATTTTGCTCCGCTCACGACGGTCACCGCGCCACACAAGAACAGCCCAAAAACAGGCCAAAACAGCCCAAAAACGGGCCAAAACTGGCCATTTTTGGCTGCGCGAGCGAGCGGCGAGCGGCGAACAGCGAGCGAAGCGAGAGGCAGCACCGTCCCTGCTATACGAAAGCCCCATCCAGCCCTGTGCCACCCGGGGGGTTCCAGGGTGCTGAGATGGCTGACGTTTTGCTCCGCTCACGACGGTCACCGCACCACGCAAGAACAGGCCAAAAACTGGCCAAAACAGCCCAAAAACGGGCCAAAACTGGCCATTTTTGGCTGCGCGAGCGAGCGGCGAGCGGCGAACAGCGAGCGAAGCGAGAGGCAGCACCGTCCCTGCTATACGAAAGCCCCATCCAGCCCTGTGCCACCCGGGGGGTTCCAGGGTGCTGAGATGGCTGACGTTTTGCTCCGCTCTCGACGGTCACCGCGCAATGCAAGAACAGGCCAAAAACTGGCCAAAACGGCCCAAAAACGGGCCAAAACTGGCCATTTTTGGCTGCGCGAGCGGCGAGCGGCGGACAGCGAGCGAAGCGAGAGGCAGCACCGTCCCTGCTATACGAAAGCCCCATCCAGCCCTGTGCCACCCGGGGGGTTCCAGGGTGCTGAGATGGCTGACGTTTTGCTCCGCTCTCGACGGTCACCGCGCAATGCAAGAACAGGCCAAAAACTGGCCAAAACGGCCCAAAAACGGGCCAAAACTGGCCATTTTTGGCTGCGCGAGCGAGCGGCGAGCGGCGGACAGCGAGCGAAGCGAGAGGCAGCACCGTCCCTGCTATACGAAAGCCCCATCCAGCCCTGTGCCACCCGGGGGGTTCCAGGGTGCTGAGATGGCTGACGTTTTGCTCCGCTCTCGACGGTCACCGCGCAATGCAAGAACAGGCCAAAAACTGGCCAAAACGGCCCAAAAACGGGCCAAAACTGGCCATTTTTGGCTGCACGAGCGAGCGGCGAGCGGCGGACAGCGAGCGAAGCGAGAGGCAGCACCGTCCCTGCTATACGAAAGCCCCATCCAGCCCTGTGCCACCCGGGGGGTTCCAGGGTGCTGAGATGGCTGACGTTTTGCTCCGCTCTCGACGGTCACCGCGCAATGCAAGAACAGGCCAAAAACTGGCCAAAACGGCCCAAAAACGGGCCAAAACTGGCCATTTTTGGCTGCACGAGCGAGCGGCGAGCGGCGGACAGCGAGCGAAGCGAGAGGCAGCACCGTCCCTGCTATACGAAAGCCCCATCCAGCCCTGTGCCACCCGGGGGGTTCCAGGGTGCTGAGATGGCTGACGTTTTGCTCCGCTCTCGACGGTCACCGCGCAATGCAAGAACAGGCCAAAAACTGGCCAAAACGGCCCAAAAACGGGCCAAAACTGGCCATTTTTGGCTGCACGAGCGAGCGGCGAGCGGCGGACAGCGAGCGAAGCGAGAGGCAGCACCGTCCCTGCTATACGAAAGCCCCATCCAGCCCTGTGCCACCCGGGGGGTTCCAGGGTGCTGAGATGGCTGACGTTTTGCTCCGCTCTCGACGGTCACCGCGCAATGCAAGAACAGGCCAAAAACTGGCCAAAACGGCCCAAAAACGGGCCAAAACTGGCCATTTTTGGCTGCACGAGCGAGCGGCGAGCGGCGGACAGCGAGCGAAGCGAGAGGCAGCACCGTCCCTGCTATACGAAAGCCCCATCCAGCCCTGTGCCACCCGGGGGGTTCCAGGGTGCTGAGATGGCTGACGTTTTGCTCCGCTCTCGACGGTCACCGCGCAATGCAAGAACAGGCCAAAAACTGGCCAAAACGGCCCAAAAACGGGCCAAAACTGGCCATTTTTGGCTGCGCGAGCGAGCGGCGAGCGGCGGACAGCGAGCGAAGCGAGAGGCAGCACCGTCCCTGCTATATACGAAAGCCCCATCCAGCCCTGTGCCACCCGGGGGGTTCCAGGGTGCTGAGATGGCTGACGTTTTGCTCCGCTCACGACGGTCACCGCACCACGCAAGAACGGACCATAAACAGGCCAAAACAGCCCAAAAACGGGCCAAAACTGGTCATTTTTGGCTGCGCGAGCGAGTGGCGAGCGGCGAACAGCGAGCGAAGCGTGAGGCAGCACCGTCCCTGCTATACGAAAGCCCCATCCAGCCCTGTGCCACCCGGGGGGTTCCAGGGTGCTGAGATGGCTGA
>NW_027021363.1:0-2500 GCF_036884655.1 Musa acuminata AAA Group | reverse complement strand
CACACAAGAACAGCCCAAAAACAGGCCAAAACAGCCCAAAAACGGGCCAAAACTGGCCATTTTTGGCTGCGCGAGCGAGCAGCGAGCGGCGGACAGCGAGCGAAGCGAGAGGCAGCACCGTCCCTGCTATACGAAAGCCCCATCCAGCCCTGTGCCACCCGGGGGGTTCCAGGGTGCTGAGATGGCTGACGTTTTGCTCCGCTCACGACGGTCGCCGCGGCACGCAAGAACAGGCCAAAAACTGGCCAAAACAGCCCAAAAACGGGCCAAAACTGGCCATTTTTTGCTGCGCGAGCGAGCGGAGAGCGGCGAACAGCGAGCGAAGCGCGAGGCAGCACCGTCCCTGCTATACGAAAGCCCCATCCAGCCCTGTGCCACCCGGGGGGTTCCAGGGTGCTGAGATGGCTGACATTTTGCTCCGCTCACGACGGTCACCGCGCCACACAAGAACAGCCCAAAAACAGGCCAAAACAGCCCAAAAACGGGCCAAAACTGGCCATTTTTGGCTGCGCGAGCGAGCGGCGAGCGGCGAACAGCGAGCGAAGCGAGAGGCAGCACCGTCCCTGCTATACGAAAGCCCCATCCAGCCCTGTGCCACCCGGGGGGTTCCAGGGTGCTGAGATGGCTGACGTTTTGCTCCGCTCACGACGGTCACCGCACCACACAAGAACAGGCCAAAAACTGGCCAAAACAGCCCAAAAACGGGCCAAAACTGGCCATTTTTGGCTGCGCGAGCGAGCGGCGAGCGGCGAACAGCGAGCGAAGCGAGAGGCAGCACCGTCCCTGCTATACGAAAGCCCCATCCAGCCCTGTGCCACCCGGGGGGTTCCAGGGTGCTGAGATGGCTGACGTTTTGCTCCGCTCTCGACGGTCACCGCGCAATGCAAGAACAGGCCAAAAACTGGCCAAAACGGCCCAAAAACGGGCCAAAACTGGCCATTTTTGGCTGCGCGAGCGGCGAGCGGCGGACAGCGAGCGAAGCGAGAGGCAGCACCGTCCCTGCTATACGAAAGCCCCATCCAGCCCTGTGCCACCCGGGGGGTTCCAGGGTGCTGAGATGGCTGACGTTTTGCTCCGCTCTCGACGGTCACCGCGCAATGCAAGAACAGGCCAAAAACTGGCCAAAACGGCCCAAAAACGGGCCAAAACTGGCCATTTTTGGCTGCGCGAGCGAGCGGCGAGCGGCGGACAGCGAGCGAAGCGAGAGGCAGCACCGTCCCTGCTATACGAAAGCCCCATCCAGCCCTGTGCCACCCGGGGGGTTCCAGGGTGCTGAGATGGCTGACGTTTTGCTCCGCTCTCGACGGTCACCGCGCAATGCAAGAACAGGCCAAAAACTGGCCAAAACGGCCCAAAAACGGGCCAAAACTGGCCATTTTTGGCTGCACGAGCGAGCGGCGAGCGGCGGACAGCGAGCGAAGCGAGAGGCAGCACCGTCCCTGCTATACGAAAGCCCCATCCAGCCCTGTGCCACCCGGGGGGTTCCAGGGTGCTGAGATGGCTGACGTTTTGCTCCGCTCTCGACGGTCACCGCGCAATGCAAGAACAGGCCAAAAACTGGCCAAAACGGCCCAAAAACGGGCCAAAACTGGCCATTTTTGGCTGCACGAGCGAGCGGCGAGCGGCGGACAGCGAGCGAAGCGAGAGGCAGCACCGTCCCTGCTATACGAAAGCCCCATCCAGCCCTGTGCCACCCGGGGGGTTCCAGGGTGCTGAGATGGCTGACGTTTTGCTCCGCTCTCGACGGTCACCGCGCAATGCAAGAACAGGCCAAAAACTGGCCAAAACGGCCCAAAAACGGGCCAAAACTGGCCATTTTTGGCTGCACGAGCGAGCGGCGAGCGGCGGACAGCGAGCGAAGCGAGAGGCAGCACCGTCCCTGCTATACGAAAGCCCCATCCAGCCCTGTGCCACCCGGGGGGTTCCAGGGTGCTGAGATGGCTGACGTTTTGCTCCGCTCTCGACGGTCACCGCGCAATGCAAGAACAGGCCAAAAACTGGCCAAAACGGCCCAAAAACGGGCCAAAACTGGCCATTTTTGGCTGCACGAGCGAGCGGCGAGCGGCGGACAGCGAGCGAAGCGAGAGGCAGCACCGTCCCTGCTATACGAAAGCCCCATCCAGCCCTGTGCCACCCGGGGGGTTCCAGGGTGCTGAGATGGCTGACGTTTTGCTCCGCTCTCGACGGTCACCGCGCAATGCAAGAACAGGCCAAAAACTGGCCAAAACGGCCCAAAAACGGGCCAAAACTGGCCATTTTTGGCTGCGCGAGCGAGCGGCGAGCGGCGGACAGCGAGCGAAGCGAGAGGCAGCACCGTCCCTGCTATATACGAAAGCCCCATCCAGCCCTGTGCCACCCGGGGGGTTCCAGGGTGCTGAGATGGCTGACGTTTTGCTCCGCTCACGACGGTCACCGCACCACGCAAGAACGGACCATAAACAGGCCAAAACAGCCCAAAAACGGGCCAAAACTGGTCATTTTTGGCTGCGCGAGCGAGCGG
>NW_027021362.1:0-22057 GCF_036884655.1 Musa acuminata AAA Group | reverse complement strand
TAGCAGGCAGGCTGGAACAAACATGCTTACTAATGACAGATTTACAGTGAGGATATAACCATCATATAAGATTATTTACTGACAGTGAGAAACGGAGCAATATTATGCTCATTGTAAAGCAGTAGTAAAAGTGTTAACTTTCTTGAACAAAATGCAGCACTAAAAAATAAAATAGGATCCAAACGTTTTCAAACATGACATGCTCCAAAATGCTAAACAAGACCATATAAATATACAATCTACAATTTCATCAAGAATAGTGCAAACTAAGAACCCAAATCTGCAAACACCAATGAAATATAACATATTAATCAAATCCATGCTACTGGGGGGAGAATTGCAATAACACATTCAAGAATAATCTATGATTTCATCCTTCATATTTTAGTAGCTTCTGCAGAAAAAAAAATGCATTGATCAATGCAAAATGACAATTAACAAGACTTTTCAGAAAAAGCCATAAGTGAACCCATTTTAACCCCATGATGGGTTTAGTAGTTATACCTCTTGATCCGAGCAAGAAATAATGCCATATTTAGTGGTAGAAGCCAATTCCTACATACATCTAATCCATATTAGTATTAACCAATATCAATTTAATTTGAACCAATTTCTCAAACTCATAACAAAAAATCAACACGATTCGTCAGAATCAACCGAACTCTAAAGTTGGCCAAACTTCACCAATTATAACCAAATTGACAGTTTTAGAAGAAGAAGAAGAAGACAGAATGAGAAGCAGGACAATGAGAAGTAAAGATGGGAAGGCAAAAAGAGGGGTAAAAAGACATTCAAATATGACAATCAAACAGAATATGAGATAATATTATTATTACATTTGCTTGTTGCAACTATCATATTTGTTATTTTTCATTATTGTTGTAGAGTTTATTATCCACCACCATGTACGACCGAGAAAATATAGGAAAAGAAAACAAATGAATGAAATATGTCCCTTAAGAAAAAGTAGTGTTATCACTAAGCGCTCACCTAGGCACCCAGGCAACGCGAGCTAAGGCTCGAGCACCACTGTTACATCCTATGTGAGCAATTTCACTCAATCATCGCCTAGGCATGCGCAGAGGCCCAAGCCACAATGAACGATAGAGTGTGACGGTGTCAACAAGCAATTGATGATTGGCAAGGTAGTCGACCACCAACACAATGGTGTCTCCCCTCTCGCGAATGATAACACAACCCTCCCTCTCTCTTAGCTCTTCTAGATCCTCCCATCAATTGCTCTCTCTCTCCTCACCCGAAGGCACATCCCCTCCATCTGATCACTTTCTCTCTCCCTCTTCTCGATGATGAGTAGCCCCCCATTCCTCCGTCTTCCCTATGACGATAGTGCAACCCCTCAGCCCCTTTGCTTTCTAGATTGTTTCTTTATGACGACGTAGAGCACCTAGCGCCTCATATATTTTAGAACATTGATGCCTTTAAGTGCCTAGCACCTTTGACAACACTAGGAAAAAGAATCCTTTCACAAAGAAAGAGATATCAAGGAATTCAAAATCAATCTAAATTCTAGTAAGTGCCATCTTCAAGAAACTTCTTATATTGGTCTTTGCGTTACCCACACTTAACCAGCATGAGTTAGAGAATAATTGGAGTTACAATAGGGTCAATCACTATCTATAAAATTGCAAGCAGATAAGTTTTTGTTCTTTTATAAAACATATACATAATAGTTATTTACTACAGTAATAAAATTTTTTTTACGAAATATGTTTTTATATTGATAAGCATAGAATAGGTATTCTTTTAATGAATTATTCATCATTTTTTTTCCATTTTTCAATTTTATATTTCAATTTCATAAGTTTCTTTTGCAATGTTAGATAACCTCAAAAATATAAAGGTATAAGAAACTTTCAATATATTTTTTATGTACTTAAATTTTATTGTATACTTCACTGACAGTATGCTATTTTACATTTAGTATTTTTCTAGTTTAAATATGTTTTTACCAAGCGATCCTGCTATCCGATTAAACTGATCCAGCCAACCTAACTGTAGCATTCATAACTGATCCTAGGCCTGACACTGTTCTTATGAATTATGATAATGGACCAAGATATATGCGAACATTATGGAAACAAGCATAAGCCCATATTACAATAGATGAGCTTGTAAAAGGCAATGGTACTTAAATCATTCAATTTAACAAAACAGATGTAGTTCATGGCTGTTTGGCCTTTAGAATTAAATCAGCATTGGTATAAACTTTATCTTTCAATCCTCCATTGTAAAAAGTCAAGTAGGAAAATGAGTTTGTATGAAATGTAATTTTAACTTTCTAGTCATTTTGGCAAGTTTACTATCTTTCTCTTTGCCTATTCTCACATGCATACCAAATTACTATGCTGTTTATGTATTTCAGTTTGATATGAAATAAAGATTCTCATCGTGATTGACAATAGCGATCTTCCCAACAAGAGAGACATTAAAAAGAGTGCAACTACCAGCATATGGCATGATGAAGCATCACACTAAGACCCAGGGTCACATAAATATGAAGGATATTATGGAACCATAATAAAAACAATTGATTGATTCTTGGCCTTGAGTTCTCAGAAAATTGAAAAGCTCCTTTTTAAGATAATTTTGCTGACAATCATACTAATTCAACAAGTTCTAGGATGAACGCTTAAAGTTCTCAATGATCATAACATTAGTTCTATGCATAAAGTAGAATGCTACAAAACGATGCATCTTCCAATTCAGCTAGATAGGATGTTGTTTAAGACTTAATAAGAAGATCGGATATTTTCAAAAAGAAAAAAAATCAAATATTACCACATATAGTTTTTCTATTGCCAAAACACATCATGCATGTAATTAATCACCAAATATCATCTATACTTCAACCAGATGACAATGCTTCATCGATCCTATTTGTCTATAACCATGACAAACACCATGTCAAAGAAAAGGCACTGTTCTTTTTTCTGTTCTCTTTTTCACCCATCCATGATGAATATATAATCCTAAAAAGTTTACTACTACAAGTGCAACAATATTTTATTCCCAAAGGAAGCAACATTCTCCTCTTACATGCTACAATTAATTACTCTGAAGAGAAGAAAGAGATGGATACCTGTCCAATCCCTCCAAAAAGGTCATGCAGATCTTCAGTCGTCACATCAGGAGGCAAGTTTGAGATGTAAATCCTCGTGTTATCACAGGATTCTCCACAATTCTCATCACACTGTTTAACTGCAACAGGAGGAGCACCAAAGGCACCACCACTATGGCGAGGTGGAACACCAATGTCGTGGACAGGGTTCGTGCGGTCACCATATCCACCACCATATCCAGACGGTGGAGCACTATAGCCAGATGGTGGACCACTGCGAGCCACATGACCTTCACTGCCATATGTATTTGGAGGGGGAGCACCATATGAAGGAGGGTAAGAATTGGGATCACCATAGGTACTAGGACGTGGAATAGAATCAACACCATAAGCATCATTTGAACCATAGGTCCCTGGAGCAGGAGGATAATTTCCAATAGGACCACCATATGCAGATGGAGGCGTTGGAGAAACTTGACCATAACCACCATCCTCTCTTTCGTGATTATTGATATTGTAAGATCCACCTCTTCCACCATAATCACCACCTCTTCCCCCATAACCACTACTCCTTCCACCAAGATTCCCACCATATCCGGCTCGGTTGCCACCATATCCCCCTCCACCGATATTATAACCACCACGACCACCATTATAATCACCACCACCTCTGTTATTGTCACTGGAGTCTCCCCCACCACCAGCAGCACCACCAGGGCATGGAGCACCACACTTGTTACACTCGGTTCTTCTTGCAAAGTTCAGGTTTCCACAACTGCACCAATAACACTACTTGATTGCCCGGAAAGAATATAGACAGACTATAATCATAATCCAGGTGGAAGAGTAAAACCCTGGAGGGGTAATAAGAGGACCTGGGGTTGGGGCATCGCCAATCCCCCTCCCGTCCAAAACCGCCGCCGCGGCCACCACCTCGGCGCCCTCCGCCACCTCCACGGTTACCACGATCGCCACCTTGGTGCCCACCATCCCCGTACCCACCGCCGCCACCTACAAGAAACGACAGGTTAAAGCCTAAACCTAGAGCAAGGAGACGAAAAATCAACGACAACTTCGAAGGGACAAAAAGAGGAAGAATCGGAAACCTCGATTCCCGGGGTTTCCACAGTAGCCGCCGCGGCCTCGGCCATATCCGCCGCCGCGGGGAGGCGGCGCGCGATCGTCGGGTCCGCCGTAGCCGTAGGAACCTGACATTAATCAGGGCTTTTGTTTCCGCTGCTCAGAGAAAAAAAAAGAAGGGAAAGATAGACTGCGAGAGAAATCGAGGGCGCGGAGACGATAATTAGGGCATGCAAGTGTCCGGGCATCTGAGTTAGAAAATGGCTTAAATAGCCCGACAAAGAATACTTTTTTTCCTGTCGTTGATTAACGCCCCCTTGAATCACAACAATTTACAATATAGATATTTGAAAATTTGTTCTTGTTATAGATCTAGTAAAACTAAGAAGGAAGGGTTAGGTTAATTTTAACGCATGTGATTTCCGTCGTATAAACCTTAAGTTGTATGCTAACTCATAATAAAGGGTTAAGGTCAATTTTAGCTCATGTAGTTTTGGCTATAAATCTCTTAAGTCCTTATAGTCTACTCGTGTCTAAAATAATCCCTATATTTTTAAAAACATAACATATAAGCTCCTCTAGTCAAGTTTGAGTTAATAGACGTTAGAATCAGCTTACGTGGTATGTTGTCTCGTAATAAATCATTAATATAATGATATATATAATTTAAGTTTTAAAAAATAATAATAAATGGTTTTAAAAACGTAGATCGGCTACCTAATCAATTTTTTTTAAAACGAGCATTTTCACGATCTGGCGAGTGGCGCACTAGCCTTGCCTCGACATCTGTCATATAGGAAAGAGCCTCTTAGCACCTGCAACGATCGAGAAGGCCACGATCCGATCCCTCGGACCCAAAGAGGAGACCACTAGCCGCATTGCGTGCTTTAGCATCCGGAGCTTCTCCCCTATCATGCCTTGGCTCACATCTAGCACAGTCACCAAATCAATCGAGGCGCGAAGAGGGGCGAAGAATCCTATCGATGGTGCTTTCAACTTGAGAGCCACCACATAGCTTCAGTAACTCCACTCTTTCGAGAACAGGGCTGCTTATGACATCACTGTCACAAGGATGCCACCAGCCTTGAACTTCAGTGTCGGCCGACGAAGGACTCCTCCGTAAATGCAACTAGCAAATCAAGCGCGAGAGGCCATAAGGAGCCCATGGAACTTATCCTCTCGTTTCACGTTCTCTATCTCCTCATTATCATCATCGTAAGCTTTCTCATCCTTATTCTTGTTGGTTGCTTCTCATATAGGACTGAACCACATGCCCCCTCCCTGGTTGGACTTCGACACAAACAACAATGGCATGTCATTATCATAGACCTTAGCAGCAACAACAACAACGGTGGCTGCAGCTACTCTGTTCTCCCCTAGCTATCATTCCCCACCTTTGTTGATGTTTCAGTTGTCGCCATTAGTAGTCCTCTTATTCAAGTTCTGGTTCTTCGTCTCTCCTACCGTCCCTTGCTTGACAGTGAGTGCATTGTCTTCTCGACAGCAAAACATAGAAAGAAAGGGTGCGTGGTACTAAGAGGTGGAGTAGATGGGCAAGCGAGGGTAGCATGGCTCTTGACGTTGGCGATAATACAGAAAAAGTGGAAGTCATAGGAGCACTCCACCATAAAGATTGGCGTCTCCTAGCTCGCCTTCACAGGGTTGATTAGGCAGCTGATCTATGTTTTCAAATCAATATATTATCATTTTTTTAACTTAAATTACATGTGTCATTATATTAATGATTTATTTTGAGTCAACATGCCACGTATCATGTAAGCAGACTCTAATATCTATTAACTCAGATTTGGCGGGAGAGGTTTATATGTTATATTTTTAAAAATGTATGGGTTATTCTAAATACGAGTAAATTATAAGAGTTTAAAAAGTTTATGACCAATATTATAGGGTTACAATAGACCTTAACCCAAGAAAAAATTAGAGAAAATTTGGCACAGTAATATACTACTAACGCATCTCAATACTATTATTATTATTCCACTGGTGGTCAAAAATTCTAATGTCATTTTGACAGTGTCCAGATTATATATGTAATGATATACTATTAGTATTTTTAGGGATGGATAATAAATTTGTGCTTCATTGTCTTTGATATGGATCATGAATGGTGAATCTGGATAAGAGACTTTATTTTCATGTTTTGGTTAAATATATCTGACCTCATAAATTATACATCAAAATCTAGCTAGGCTTTCTTATGTAAGACAAATACAAGAGAGTGCTACTATGAGGTAAACCTCCTGATATTACAAATTTATACCAACGGAGCAACTGAATACTCTCCATCGGATAGTAACAATATTTTTATCCTAAGAAAAATTCTTTGATTATTTTATCATTTATGTCTATGTTACTCTACCAAAAGTTCAAATAGTATATTAATTTTTTAAAAGATATCTATATATTGTATGTTGGTGTATTACAATAGATTAGAGTGAAAGCTTTAGAGAATTTAACGATTCAAAGCTGTTGAAGATATTACTTTTTTTTATTTTATATCAACAATATAGGTTTGTTAGTCTAGTAATATCTTTATAGAAACACATCAATTGTGTATAAGATAGTTTCACAATTATGTCGATCCAAAGTTTGAATGAAAAATACAATCAAATGTGATATCTTATTACTATGTATTTTAATCGACTTGACTATTTATAGTTCTTAATATTGATCAAAGTTAAAATTTATATGTAGTCGATCTTAAATAGTTGAAACTTATATCAATTTATTGTTGTTGTGTAATGTGTAGTTTGACTGTTATCTTTTTTTTTTTCTTTTGATAGTATAAGGTTTTCTTGATAATGCAACATAATATTTATTGATGTGTGTATTTCAATTTTGCATGGCTCATTTTTATTTATAATGAATATAAAATAAAAAAATTAAAACATATATAATATTTTCCAAACAAGCTAAAGAGAATTTTTTTAATTTTTAAAATTTTTAAGTAACATTTGAATATAATCGATATCGGCAAGATCATGCTCGATAACAAAATTGATCATATTATGTAAATAAATAATTATAAAAAAAACTAAAATCATCATAGTGAAAGCTGATTTTGCAAAACATATGACAAGATAGCTAAGATTTCTAAAACCTCTTCAATATGTTGCCATCTTCTAATAAAACAAGCCAAAGTACTTTCTATAAATATAAAAAAAAAAAGATATTTGTAAAATCCACATCATCCAATGGACTTGATTTTCCACTCTCTAAGTACATAAATCTCAGATAGGTAGAAGACAAATTAATTTCAAGATCCCCTATGCAATTCCTATTTCAAGAAATATTAAGATTACATAAACATCTTATGATTGTTAGAAATCACAATGAGATGATAAGGTTGAATAAGAAGTAGATCAACCTCAACTAATTATATTTTGCCTCTTCATATTTCAATCAAAAACTTTCAAATCCAAGTGGGTGACTTGCTCAAGATGCTCTTGAGAAATCAATAATTTCAAATTTTGCATTTTAACTATCTCATTGATCATCTATGAATTCTTCCTTATGCTTGAATATAAACCTAAAGGAGCTAGTTTAAACATATATTTATATTTGTACTATCTAATTGAACATACTAGTAGGACCAAGAAATAAATTAGAAAAAAATTCAGTTTGTTATTGGTGGTATTATATATTATAACCTATATGTAATACATCTCAATACTATTATTTACTGATACCTAATCCTTAATGTATGATATGTATTTTGATACTATTCTGATTATGTAATGACATGCTATTAGTAGTTTTAAGGAATAATATCAACTTCTTTTGAGATAAATGTGTGATCCATTGAAACTTATTAGTTCATTTGTGTTTGATATAGACTATGGAGAGTAAATGTGGATACGAGACTTTCTTTCGAAGTTTTCATTAAATATTTTTTAAATCATAAATTATATATCGACATATGCTCATTGGAAGATAAATACACTCTAGTAAGGCAAATTCAAACACTATGAAATCAACCTCATGATATTGTAAAATTTAGATCGATCAAACAATTTATCATTCGGTAGAAAGATAATATATTGTTTTATTTATCTTTGATATACTTCATAAAAAGTAAATCTAGAAAATATGCCTTCCTTTGTAAATTAAGATTCCATGAATCATATCTTACAATTCGTCTTTCAAATATGTTCAATAAATATTTGCTG
Organism: Musa acuminata AAA Group; assembly: GCF_036884655.1. Classification (NCBI taxonomy): domain Eukaryota; kingdom Viridiplantae; phylum Streptophyta; class Magnoliopsida; order Zingiberales; family Musaceae; genus Musa; species Musa acuminata. The sequence continues at coordinate 13,708 of NW_027021362.1, read as the reverse complement.
GTTTCTATGGCATAATACTAAGCCCAACATTAATGTAAAGCAAATCTCACAAGATCATGAGAATTCTATTTAAGAGTCTTTTGTCTGAAATAATCATTTGTGGTGGAAGACTTTGAGAATTTGTAGGTTAGTGCTTTCTCCACTAACATGTATATATATACATATATATACATATGTATACATATACATATGTATATATATACATGTATGTATGTATATATATATATATATATATATATATATATATATATATATTGGTATTATACTTACTAAACTTGTAATATAGACTCTCTTTTCATCATATTCATTAGGAAATGGCTTCCAAACTCTCTGTCGTCACCGTTGGCTTTCTTGTTCTCTGTCTTGTCATGTTTGCGACGTCCATTGGTATATATTACTATCATCTTCAATCTAAATTTATTTTGTGCCACATTATTGTTTATCTGATGATGATTCTCTAGCTTCTTATTTCTATATGAATTTTGTGTTTAGTTGCAGAGAGTTCGGTGAAAGAGTCATCAACAAGATGTGTAGATATTGGGAACCCATGCTCTAGAGATGGTGACTGTTATGAGCCATGCACACAAAGAGGTCTTGGTTATAACTGGATTTGTCGCTCTGGTGGATGCTGCTGCAGTGCAATATAACTTCTAGTGCCTTATTAGTACTAAATAATAATGTCGAGGGAAGTGTTACAGATATGTCATCACTTTGTTTCCTTTGGCTTGCTAAACTAATAAAAAATTAAGCCTTGAATAAAGTTATTCTTTTATGTTTTTCTTAACATGTTCATTTGTTCATAGGAATGGGTTATTCCCTAACTATTTGAATATAGCCTTCTATTTATAAGAATTTTTAAAGGAAATAACTAAGAAGATTTGAACACCATTATCATTGAAAACCAAACCCTATCTCAAATGATGTTGTGACTAATATAATTGTTTTCTAAATTAAAAAATATTTATTCAGAACCTTGATCATATATAATCCTAGATAAATCGAGATGTGGAAACCACCAAAAGTAAAATACTTAATGATAAAATAAATATGTATATAACATAAGGAGTTTCACAAATTCAAGTGTTATAATCAACTATGAAAACTAGTGAATAAACCCATTAATAATAATTGGAGTGTATCACCACAATGCATGAAACTATTTGTAATTCAAATCTTTGCCAATCTATCAAGTCTAATTGAGTTGTAACTGAATTAACTTTGACAGAGGCTCCTCATCAATCATTCTTTTGGGCTATTGATCAATCTCTCGAATGGTGGTGTACCAACCATCTATCAACTCGATTGAATCTTTTAGCTCCTCGATTGACTCCCATATATTGATCGATTATTTAGCTTGATGTTTGATTTTTTAAGAAGGTTTTCGATGCCTCATGATAAAGTATCTCATGTTTGATGCCAAGCACAAAAAGAAAAATGAATTCAAATTATCAACTACATTAGCGGTCATCGGAAAGTTATGCATAAGAAGCAAGCATTTATAATAAATGAATTCAAATTACAAACATGACATAAGAACAATGAATCTATTCGAAATCTATATATTATTTTTATCCTTTTTTTTTATTATTTCATCATTTGGCTTTATGTTACTCTCTTAAAATTTCAAATAGTATATTATTTTTATAAAAGATATCTATATATAGTATGTTGGTGTATGACAATAGACTAGAGTGAAAGCTTTAGAGAATTTAATGTTACATCGAGTAAAAAAATTCTTATCATATATGAAAGCTATTTTTTTATTTTATTTCAATTATGTACTTCTATTGGTTTATTCATGTATTTTAAGTAAAGATGAGAAACACATTAATTGTGTATAAGATAGTTTCACTATTATTTAACACTGTCAATATCATGCTCAAGTTCAGATGAAAAACGTAGAGGACTATGTTAAATCATTGATAACCAATATAAAACTATATAAGATTTTATGAATATGAATCTTAACTGATTTAACTTTTTATAGATCTTAATATTGATAAAAGATCTATATAATCGATCTTAAATAGTTAGAATTTATCATTTTATTGTTTGTTGTTGGTGTATACTTTTACTATTACATCTTTTCTTCTTTTGATAGTGTAAGGTTTTATTAATAATGCCGCATAAACTATTTAAATTTTGCTTGGCTCATTTTTGTTTATAATGAAAAATTAAAATAAAAGTTTCAAAAACATACAATATCTTCCAAACAATTTAGAGAATATTTTTTAAACCTTTTAAGTAATATTTGAACATAATCAGTATCCCCAAAATCATGTTCAGCAATGTAAACAATCATATTATATAAACATATAATCATAAAAAAAATCATCATAGTGAAAATTGAGTTTGTAAAAGCATATGATAGAATAGCTATGATTTCCATAACCACTTCGACGAGTGGCTATCTTTTAATATAGAAGACAAATCAATTTCAAGATCGCCTATACAATTTCTATTTCAAAAAAATATTAAGATTACATAAACAACTTATGATTGCACCATGAGAAGATACGACTGAATAAGAAATAGATCAACCTCACCTAATTGCATATCATCGTTAGATTTTGTGGCCCTTTATAATTGGATAAGGTATATAATATAACTAATTGGATTCTATTGAAATATTTTAGCCAATAGAATAGAAGTAAACTTAAAGTACGATTCGCTATGAGATAACATTGATGGGAGAAAATCTCCTAATATCTTATCGTAGACCCTCTGCTCTCACCTATAAATAGACAGGGTCTCTAGGGACTGAGGACATGCACAATGCACGTCTCGCACGTCTCGCACGTCTCACAGCGAACATAGTCGACGAGAGATTATAGTTTTCCCCTTAACTCTCTCCCTAAACCATCAATCTAGGTAGGATCTAGTTCCTCTTGGTAGATTGACAGCAATCTTGGATTAAAGATGGTGTCTTGTAGATCAAACAGAGATATCTGAACATATGGCATCAAAAAGTATGTATCTTTAAATTAAATCTAAGTGATCTAAGTATTTGATTTGACATAAAAATTATTTTCATATTTAATATAGCATATTACAAATTTTTATGCTTACAACCTCTTCATGTTTCAATCAAAAACTTTAATATCCAAGTGGGTGACTTGCTCAAGATGCGATCGAGAAATCAATAATTTCAAACTTTGCATTTTAGCTATAACATTGATATCTATGAATTCTTCTTTATGCTTGAATATAAACCCAAAGGAGCTAGTTTAAATATATATTTATATTTGTACCATCTAATTTAATATAGATTATCAAAAAACTTATTTTTTTTCTTCAAAAACTAGTAGGGCCAAGAAATAAATTAGAAAAAAAATTCAGTTTGTTATTGGAGGTATGATATATTATAACATATATGTAATACATCTCAAAACTATTATTCTACTGAAACCTACTTCTTAATGTATGATATTTATTTTGGCACTATTCTGATTCAGTATGTAATGACATGTTATTAGTATTTTTATGAACAACATCAACTTCAGTTGAGATAAATGTATAATCCATTTGATGAAACTTATTAGTACATTTGTGTTTGATATAGATTATGGAGAGTGAATGTGGATAAAAGACTTTGTTTCCAAGTTTTGGTTAAATATTTCTCAAATCATAAATTATATATCCATCTCTATTCATTGGAAAATAGTTACACCGTGGTAAGACAAATTCAAAAACTATGAAATAAATCTCTTTGACAAGTTTGATGTTTGATGCAAACCACCACTAGGGCTTCAAACATCAACTACACTAGTGGTCATCGATCCAATGTGCAGGCATTGGAGAGTCATGCATAAGAAGCAAGCATTTATAGTAAATGAATTCAAATTACAAAAATAACATAAGAACAATGAATCTACTTGAATTCTATATATTATTTTTATCTAAGGAAAATTCTTTGATTATTTCATCATTTGCCTTTACATTACTCTCTTAAAAATTCAAATAGTATATTATTTTTATTAAAGATATCTGGAGTAAGATGGTATATGACAATAGACGAGAGTGAAAGCTTTAGATAATTTAATATTATATCGAGTAAAAAAATTCTTTTCATAGATGAAAGTAGTTAAAGATGTTATTTTTTTATTTTATTTCAACAATGTAGTTCTATTGATCTATTTTTGTCTTTCCACTAAGGGTAGGAAATACATCAATTGTGTATGAGATAGTTTCACTATTATTTAACATTGTAAATACATCAATTGTCTGTGTTAAGTCATTGGCAATCAATGTAAAACTATGTCAAATCTCATGGATCTTAACTGATTTAGCTTTTTATAGATCTTTATATTGATAAAAGATCTATATAATCAACCTTAAATAGTTAGAATTTATCATTTTATTGTTGTTGTTATCGTATAGTTTTACTATAACATCTTTTCTTTTGATAGTGTAAGGTTTTATTGATAGTGCAACATAATATCTATTGATGTGTGTATTTTAATTTTGCTTGGCTCAATTTTATTTTTAATAAATAATTAAAATAGAAGTTTCAAGAGCATACAATATCTTCCAAGCAAGTTAGAGAATAATTTTTATTTTTAAAATTTTTTAAGTAATATTTAAACATAACCTGTATCCATAAGATCATGTTCAACAATGAAAATAATCATGTTGTATATATATATATATATATATATATATATATAATCATTATATTGAAAGTTGATAGTTAAGATTTCCATAACCTCTTCAATAGGTAGTCATCTTCTAATATAAAGTTGCTCATGACAAGCCAAAGTACTTTCTATAAATATAAAAAAATATTTATAAAATCTACCTCATCCAATGCACTTGAGATTTTAGACTCTCAAAAGCATGAATGTTACATAGGTTGAAGACAAATCATTTTAAAGATCCCCTAGGCAATTCCTATTTGAAGAAATATTACGATTATATAAACATCTTGCGATTATTAGAAATCATCATAAGGCGATAAGATTGAATAAGAGGTAGGTCAACCTCGACTAATTATATCTCACCTCTTTATATTTCAACCAAAAATTTTGAAATCCAAGTGGGTGACTTGCTCAAGATGCTATCGAAAATCAATAATTTCAAACTTTGTATTTTAGCTATAACATTGATCATCTATTGGTCCTTCCTTATGCATGAATATAAACTTAAAGGAGCTAGTTTGAACATATATTTATATTTGTACCATGTAATTGAATATAGATTATCAAAAAAAATTATTTTTCTCATAAACTAGTAGGACCAAGAAATAAATTAGAAAAAAATTTAGTGTTATTGGTGGTATGATATATTATAACCTATATGAAATACATCTCAATACTATTCTGATACCCAATCCTTAATGTATGATATGTATTTTGACACTATTTTGATTAAGTATGTAGTGACATGCTATTAGTATTTTTAGGAACAATATCAACTTTTTCTGAGATAAATGTGTGATCCATTCAATGAAACTTATTAGTCCATTTGTTTTTTATATAGATTATGGAGAGTAAATGTAGATAAGAGATTATCTATCGAAGTTTTGGTTAAGTATTTCTTCAATCATAAATTATATACTGACCTCTACTCATTGGAAAATAGATATATTATAGTAAGATAAATTCAAGAACTATGAAATAAATTTCTTGATATTATATAATTTACACTAATGAAACAACTCATCGTTTGGTGGAAATATAATATATTGCTTCATTTATCTTCGATATACTTCATGAAAGGTAAATCTAAAAAATATGCCTTATTTTGTAAATTAAGATTTCATGGATCATATCTTAAAATTCATCTTTCAAATATGTTCAATAAATATTTTCTAGTTTCCATCGCATAATACTAGACCTACCACTTGTGTAAAGTAAATCTCAAAAGATCATGAGAATTTTATTTAAGAATCTTTTGTCTCCCTTTAAGTATAATTATGGAGTATTGTGTATTGTTTCAATCAATACAATCTTCTTCTTTATATTTCATTTCTATCAAAAACAATCAAAGAATTTGTAGGTCAATATTCTTTTCAAATATATATAGTGGTATTCTATTTGCTAAACTCAAACTCTTTTTATCAGATTCATTGGGAAATGGCTTCCAAATTCTCTATCCACATGGTTGGCCTCCTTATTCTCTGCCTCATCATATTTACGACATCAGTTGGTATATATTACTATCATCTTCGATCTAAATTTATTTTGTGTCACATCATTATTTAATTGATGATGATTCTCTAGCTTCTTATTACTATGTGAATTTATTTAGTTGCAGAGAATTCAGTGAAAGAGTCAGTAGCAAGATGTGTAGATATTGGGACTCAGTGCGCTGATAATAGTGATTGTTACCTGCCATGCACGCAGAGAGGTTTGGGTTATAACTGGATTTGCCGCTCTACTGGATGTTGTTGCAGTGCAATATAACTTCTAGAGCCTTATTAATGGTAAACAATAATGTCAGGAGAAGTGTTGCAAATATGTCATCACTTTGTTTCCTTTGACATGTTAAATTAATAAGAGATCAAGTCTCGAATAAAATTCTTCTTTATATTTTTCTTAACATGTTCTTTTGTTCTTAGGAATGGGTTATTCCCTAACTATTTGAAGGTGATATAGCCTTCTATTAATAAATATTTTTAAAGGAAATAACTAAGAAGATTTGAACATCATTATCATTAAAAACCAAACCCTATCTTAGATGATGTTGTGATCAAGATAATTGCTTTCTAAATGATAAAATATTTATTCAAAACATTTTGTAGTCATGTATAATGTTTGAGCACAACCTTGATCATATATAATCCTCCATAAATCATGATATCGTAACCACCCAAGAGAAAAATACTTAAATGTTGTGCTCACTAAATCAACTATTGACACAAGACAAATAGGTTGGTGAATAAAATCATTAATAATAATTGGAGTATATCGCCATAATTGAGTTGTTACTAAATTAATTTTAACCAAGGCTCCTCATCGATCACTCATTTGGGCCATTGATTAATCTCTCGAATGGTGTAGCAACAATCTAGCAACATGATCATATCTTTTATCTCCTCGATCGACTCCGATATATTAACCTATTGTTCGGCTTGATATTTGATTTTTTTTAAAAGGTTGTCAATGTCTCATGATGAAATATCTCATGTTTGATGCAAACGACCACTAGGACTTTAATTATCAACTACACTAGTGGTCATCGATCCAATGTGCATTGGAGAGTCGAAGCAAGTATTTATAGTAAATGAATTCAAATTACAAAAATAAAAATAATGAATCTACTTGAAATCTACATATTATTTTTATCCTAAGGAAAATTCTTTGATTATTTCATCAATAGCCTTTACGTTACTCTCTTAAAAATTCAAATAGTATAATATTTTTATTAAAGATATCTGCATAGAGCAAGTTGGTATATGACTATAGACAGAGTGAAAACTTTAGAAAATATAATGTTATATGAGTAAAAGAGTTCTTATTATATATGAAAGCTGTTGAAAATATTATTTTTTTATTTTATTTCAACCATATAGTTCTATTGGTCTATTCATGTCTTTCAACTAAAGATTTGAAACACAATTATTTATATGATAGTTTCGCTACTACTTAATATCGTCGATGTTGGTCCTAAGTTTGATTAAAAAGCATGGAGGGCTGTTTTATGTGATTAACAACAAATGTAAAATTATGTCAGATCTCATATCTTATGAATATGGATCTTAACTTATTTAGTTTTAAAAAAAAATTAATATTAATAAAAGATCCAATCTCAAATAGTTGGAACATACCATTTTATTATTGTTATTGTTATATAGTTTTACTATTACATCTTTTCTTTTGATAGTGTAAGGTTTTATTGATAATGCAACATAATCTCTATTATTGTGTGTGTCTTAATTTTTCTTGGTTCATTATTGTTTATAATTAATAATTAAAATAAAAATTCCAAAAACATACAATATCTTCCAAACAAGTTAGAGTATATTTTTATTTTTTTAAACCTTTTATTTAATTTTTAAACATAACCAATATCCAGAAGATCATGTTCAGCAATGAAAATAGTTATATTTTATTAATATATGATTAAAAAAATCATCATGCAGTAGTATATGATAAGATAGCAAAGATTTCCATAACCTCCTAAATTGGTGGCCATCTTCTAATATAACGTTGCTCAGCCAAAGTGCTTTCCATAAATATAAAAAAAATATTTATAAAATATATATTATCCAAGCACTTGAGATTTGTGACTCTCAAGTGCATGAATCTTAGATAGTTAGAAGATAAATCAATGTCAAGATCCCTTACGCAATTCCTATTTCAAGAAATATTAAGATTATATAAATATATTGTGATTATTAGAAATCATCATAAGGGGATAAGGTTAAATAAGAAGTTGGTCAACCTCCACTAATTATATATCACCTATTTATATTTTAACCAAAAACTTTGAAATCCAAGTGGGTGACTTGCTCAAGATGCTATCAGGAAATCAATAATCTATATGTTTATAAACATAAAAGAGCTAGTTTAAATATATATATTTATATTTTAACCATCTAATTGAATATAGAATATCGAAAAAATTATTTTTCTCAAAAATAGTAGGACCAATAAATAAATTAGAAAAAATTTTAGTTTGTTATTGGTGGTATGATATATTATAATCTATATGTAATACATCTCAATACTATTATTCTACTGATACCCAATCCTTAATGTATGATATGTATTTTGATACTATTTTGATAAAGTATGTAATGACATGCTATTAGTATTTTTACGAACAATATCAACTTCTTCTGAGATAAATGTGTGATCCATTGGATGAAACTTATCAGTCCATTTGTTTTTGATATAGAGACCTTGTTTTGAAGTTTTGGTTAAGTATTTTTTAAATCATAAATTATATACTGACCTCTACTCATTGGAAAATTGATACACTATAGTAAGATAAATTCAAGAACTATGAAATAAACCTCTTAATATTATATAATTTAGACCAATGAAACAACTCACCATTCAATGGAAATATGATATACTGTTTCATTTGTCTTTGATATACTTCATGAATGGTAAATCTAAAAAATATACCTTATTTTGTTAATTAAAATTTCATGAATCATATCTTATAATTCATCTTTTACATATGTTCAATAAATATTTTTTAGATACCATCGCATAATACTAGACCCAACTCTTGTGTAAAGCAAATCTCACAAGATCATGAGAATTATATTTAAGAATCTTTTGTTTGAAATAATCAATCTTGGTAGAAAACTTTGAGAATTTGTAGATCGGTGTTCTTTGCAAATATATATAGTGGTGTTCTATTTGCTAAACTTATAACATAGAAACCCTTTTCATCATACTCATTAGGAAATGACTTCCAAATTCTCTATCTATACTATTGGTCTCCTTGTTCTTTGTCTTATCATATTTATAACATCAGTTGGTATATACTATTATCATCTTCAATTTAAATTTATTTTGTGTCACATCATTATTTAACTGATGATGATTCTCTAGCTTCTATTACTATGTGAATTTATTCACTTACAGAGAATTCAGTAAAAGAATAAGCTACAAGATGTGTAGATATTGGGACTCCGTGCACAAATAATAGTGATTGTTACCTACCATGCACATAGAGAGGTCTTGGTTATAACTGGATTTGCCACTCTACTGGATGTTGCTGTAGTGCAATATAACTTCTAGTGCCTTATTAGTGATAAACAATAATGTCAGAAGAAGTGTTACTGATATGTCATCACTTTTTTTTTCTAATTATACGTGTCCTACAAATCAATCATATGAGTGATAATATATATATATATATATATGATATGACATACACTCTTTTTATTTATTATATTATTTGATGTTTTATCACTTTATATTTCTTATTGTATGAATATATATTATGATGTCCATGGATATGTGCAATGAGAATCAGATCGTGATAAGATCACGATAATTAACCTGATTCGTCTTTAAACACAGACCCTAAATAATCATGATCATAGGTTACTCGAGAGAGACATCGAGATAACTGGACAAATTGATGTACTATATACCCGTCCATATGATAGAGGCAACTTGTCTCATAACTGCTCGTGTGGGGACAATAGGGATATAGTGCAAGTGCTCATTAGAGAATGAGTTCACTGATTGATTCACTCATAGAATATTGGATGGTTGATGATACCTTATTATCAGACAACGATTCCATAGTCCCAGTGGTGTATCTAGTCCTTAGACTTGAGACACCAAGAATGTCTTGTATGAGTATTCCACTCTTTAATACTAGACTTATAGGCCTGAAAGTCTTAGATCCAGCATAGTCAGTCATCAGGAGTAATGAGAGAAATATCACATGTGTTCTTGCTCAAACAACTCTCTAGCCAGGATCATTTAGATTGAGAGAGAAAGAGTTCTCCGGGAGAATCCGATTAGAGCGAGACTCGAGTAGAATGAGCCCAATAGCACCATGTTCAGTACATGGTCTCTAAGATATTATATTGATGAGAGACTATAGATATACAGTAATTGAGAATAGATAAGTCCAATGGACTGGATTCCCCTGTATCGTATGAGGATTGCGGTGTAGTGGCCTAGACGTCCGTAGTCGATGAATCGAGTGAATTATTATAAAGATAATAATTCACTAAGTTAGAAAGAGTTCTGATAGGTATAACTCATAGCCAGCTTGATATTGGGCCTAGAGGGTCACACATATATGGTATGTGCTACGACGAGTAAAGGTTCGGATGTGAGATATCCGTTGGAACCCCTATCTTATTGGATATTCAATAACCCTCTGAATTATTGGATCCTATAAATGAGATCCAATAAGAGTCAATCAGAGATTATCGGGTAAAGACCCACTAATCTAATAGGCTTAGTAGTTGAATGGAGATCTAGTACCCAGTATGGCAACATTCATTCGAGTTAAGTTAATAAGGGTCCTCTATAAATAGGAAGGAACTAAAGGGTCATGATCTAAGTTCTTTTTTACTACCACCTCCTATTTTCCTCTCTCCCTCTCCTCCTTATATTGCAGCCCCTATTTGGGGCGTGTAGACAGCAAGAAGGGGTAGCCCCTCTTGATTATGTGGTGCGCACAAGAAAGAGTTTTGGGCAGTGATTTGAGAAGCATCTTCGCAGCCCCTATCATGTGGATCACCATCAGAGATGAGGGCATTTGAACTTCTTTATCTAATCTCATAGATCTGTAGGAATTTAATAATATACGATCTATGTAGGTAATTCTCTTATGCATAGTTTTTCGGTTTCGCGGGTTTTTACGCGCCGACTTTTGCATGACGATAAGAAACATTTTTCTGCGGGAATTCTGGAATTGTGTTTTCTATTCTTCTACTATACATGCGATATCACCTCAGATTTCTCAACAGTGGTATCAAAAACAAGTTGCTCGTATAAAATACTGACTTTTAAACTGTGTATTGTGTTCAATCACGTTCAAATTATTTTACATGATTACTATGATTTTTTTAATCTATGCTTTTGATTTCATGGAAGTTCACATAAAAGAGGAGAAAAAGGACAGCAACATTTTCTTATATATATATATATATATATATATATATATAAGAGCCATATCAATATTATAAACCTTGGAAAGAAGAGAATGAAGCATATGGTATACCTTGGAAATTAGAAAAGAAACTAAAACCTGTTATTTATCCAAAGGAAATTAATTTGCTAATACAAAATGTAGTCATAAATCTTCTTGTCTCAGCAACAACAGACATCTTTGATCTATTAATATTTATTTCAGAAGCATCAGAACATGGTATTGCAGGGCTAGCAAACATATCAGCTGCTCCTGCAACAGTTCTTCCAAGTAGCTTACTCATAGATCATGTCCCACAAAGTTAATGGTACATTCTACTCCAAGATATCTGCCATATATACTAACTATCAGCTTTCTGAACCATCCTGATAACAATCACCATGGAAGTAAACCCTAACTGTAAAGAGCATTCATTGCAGTGTGCTAAAAGAAAGAAAGAAATCCATGGAAGTAAACCCTAATACTATTTTTTTAGTTATTAATTCCATCTGTAATATTTTTACTCAAATATCTTTAGCAAGAGTGATGTCACAAACGTAGAAGCAAATGGATCAGTAATATTTAAGCTATATATTCCTTTCGAGCCCATGCTCTGAGTCCGGACAATGACTGGACGAGAAGTTGCTTTGCTTTCTCACTCCACTTTATCATTGAAGAATAAGAATAGGTAGTAGAAGGAGAGGTTTATTCAGCTTTAGAAGACACCATTTGCAAGACAATACTATTCTAAAAGATATGTTCCACTGCAGAGAGAGAGAGAGAGAGCAGTGGCTTGCATGCACGACATACTATTCTGAAAGATTTGTCCCACTAGAGAGAGAGAGAGAGAGCTGTTGCCCTTTCGACAAGGTCTGCTCCACCGACGACCCATCACCGGAAGGAGCGAGAAGCATCGCTGTTACATCAAAATCAGCACCGAAAAGAGAGACTCGTGTACACGGTGGTGAGCAGTGGACGAAGTCATAAGGGGCTGAATAATGCAAATGCGGTAGTGTATGGTTCCTCCGTTCTTTATGATTTCTGGTTTAATTTCTATTATTTAATGTTCTTGAAGCTAATAATAAGATCAGGTTGAAAAGCATTTCCATATTTTAATTTGAAGATCGATCGATCTTCATCATAATTTTTCAAAATAAGAGAAGTTTTCGGTCTTCTTCAATGATCATCACATTAGAATCAACTTTATATACAACTTGATCATCATCCATAGTTTGGTTGACCAACTTTGGAAGCACAAGTGTTGTATGGAAATTATTCACTCTCCTCTAATTTCATATTTTTATGCTGCTCATCATTTTGAAAATATTATATTGAGACTCTTTATTTAATATTTTTCAAGATTTAAAACTAATTAAGTATTTTTTGTAATTAATTACTTTTAGTATTTCGGTTCTTTTACTTTCAAAAATTATATTGAGATCTCTATATTTACGAAGGTAAAATATTTGAACCGTTGCGCCGACAAAACCCTTTCTCTCTTAATTTTTAAACTTATAAAATTATCTTTTTATACCGCTCGATGTTTCACTTTCATAAATATAGAAATCATAATACAATTTTTAAAAATATAAAAATTATAATATTAAATATAAATAATTAAGTGATAGTCTGTAATTAACCCCAAGATTCATCACATCTATTGTTTTTGATATGCTATCATGTTTGATTCTCATATTTTTCATTATCATTTTCAAACAATTTTAATCTTCATAAATTCAAAACTATAGTTTTCATATGGTAATTTATATTTGAATTATTTATTGCAATGTTTACTTCAAAAACATCTTTTTCTTGCAACTTGAATTACCAAAAATAATCAAGAGAGAGATGGCTTATGATGAAAGTTTTGTTTTATGGATTTTATGTATATTGAATTATAGAGGGAGAAAAGGAAGAAAATAATGCTTGCATGGAGATTTATTCTTACAGAATAATCCTTTATTTTCATCCATTATCTCATAACAACTCAACCAATATAATTATTTTATAAAATACCATATTACATTCCATGTATTATCAACACACCAAACGTACCAAAACCTTAATCATAACAGATACCACTAATAATGCCATAGTAACTTGCAAATATAATATGTTAGAAACGTAGAAAAGGTCAAAGAAGATACAGTGA